>NC_056733.1:425035049-425335049 GCF_019279795.1 Protopterus annectens | reverse complement strand
TATTTCCTGCAAGTACAGCCTCCCAGATTTAGTAGGCATTGGCCCTCTAAGAATTGGTCCTTTCCTGCCTCTTCCAGGCCTTCTCAGTCCAAACCCAGAACCAACAGAACACCCAGGCTTCAGTCCCAGGGTGCTTACAGGACTAAGCAGTGAGGGGCTCTCACTTCCAAAGTAGGGAGTAGTAAGACCCCCCCCCCCATGGTAAACTTGTCTCAATGACTTAACTTTGAACCTTCCAAGCCCTGCTCAACTCACTGTTAGTTTAGGGGGAAAGATTGCCCTGCATGCAAAAAATTGGGAACTCGTCACCCAGGACAAATGGGTTCTAAATATAGTTTCCCAAGGGTACAGATTCCACTTCCACTACTTACCAACCCCAAACGGTTGGCCAGACCTACCCCCAAATCAGTGGCAGAGGCTCAAAATCAGGTTCTCTCTCTTAAGCATCAGGGCTATTCAACCTGGCCCAGAAGAAGAATGGGGGCAAGGTTTTTACTCAAGGCTTTTCCTGGTACCCAGGAAAGACCATAACTGGCGTCCTATCCTGGACATGTCTATCCTAAACTCATTTTTTGTAATCCCAAAATTCAAGATGCTAACTCTTCATCAGCTGCTTCCCATGCTAGGCAAAATGCCTGGCTGGCAACACTGGATTTAAAGGAAGCCTACCTGCACATCCCAATACGGGAATCTTGCAGAAGATACCTACGCTTCAGAGCAGGCTACATGCACTATTAGTTCTCTGCACTGCCCTTTGGCTTATCTACTGCACCCAGGGTATTCACAAAGTGCCTAGCTCCAGTCATTGCATTTTGCAGGCAAAGTAATATTCAAATATACCCATACCTGGACGATTGTCTAATTCAGGCAGAAAGCCAGGAAATACTATTAAATCATCTGGCATTTGTAAAGAAATTGGTAACTTCTCTGGGGTACACCATAAACGAAAAGAAATCAAATCTTGTACCCTGCCAACAAATTGCATTCCTGGGAGCAAGCTTGAATACAACTTCCCAGATGGCCTACCTCACGCCAGAGAAACAAGTTCATTTGACATAGGGTTACCACCTGTCCCACTTTGCGAGGGACAGTCCCTCTTTGGGCAGTTGTGTCCTGCAAAGAAATTGAAAAAATGGCAAATGTCCTGAGATTTTAGGACAAACATATTTCCTATATTTTATGTAATAGTTGCATAAAACAGTTATTCTGTATCTGAAACACCTAAATGTTATAATAAACAGAACAAGCAACTAAAATGCTACAAAATAAGCTTTTATTTGGGCAAAAAAGTGAAGTTCTGTCCTTTGTACTGGCTGTGAGTATGTTTTGCCCTGCAAAATCTGTCATTTGTACCAAAAATGTCCCACTTTTGGCATTTGAAAAGGTGGCAACCCTAATTTGACAGCCTACTTCAATTTACTGGCCACAAAGACCCAGCTATCTGCAAGGAAAATACTGCAAACACTGGGGTTCATGGCCTCTTGCATTTTACTAATTCCATATGCAAGACTGCATATAAGGAAACTACAATTGTATCTAAAAAGCCTATGGTGTCAACATTCTCAGGATCTAGAATCAATGATTCCTGTCATATCTTGTCTAAAGATAGAGTTCCTTTGGTGGGCAGAGGCCTGCCACCAAAACAAGGGACTGCCATTCACTCTACCCTGCCACCCAAACCCTAACAGACACATCAGACTATGCATGGGGGGCTCACTTGGCAGGGCAGTGCATTCAGGGCAAATGGAACCCAAGTCAAATGCACCTGCATATCAATCAAAAAGAAATGTTAGCTGTGCAGAATGCTCTGACAGCCTTCAATGACCACATTCTTCCAGGACAAGTATTGGTAAAGACGGACAGCACTACTGTTATGCGGTACGTAAACAAGCACGGGGGAACCCACTCATACCCTCTCTGCAGACTAGCCATGGCTCTGTGGAACACAGCCGTGAGCTACCAAGTGCACCTACAGGCTCAGTTCCTGCCAGGAAAGCTAAATACACTGGCAGACAACCTAAGCAGAAATCTCATGAACCCACATGAGTGGAAACTGGAACCAAAGATATTCAACATGTTGAGAAACAAATGGGGGAGCCCAGAGATGGACCTGTTTGCCTCCCCTCAGTACTGCCAATTGGACAAATTCTGCACAAGGACTCCTCACAAACAAGCTTGGAAAGTGGATGCCCTGTCCTTCACCTAGAAAAAACTATCAGTTTATGCCTTTCCTCCTCTGCCTCTCCTCTCCAAAGTGCTACTAAAGATCAAACGGGACAAACAAAGGACAATACTGATTACATCGGACTGGCCACGCCAACACTGGTACCCCCTCTTGCGCATTGTGTCACTGCTGGCACCATGGGACCTGCCTCAGACCCCTGCCCTGCTGTCCCAGCAGGAGGGCCAGATTCTGCACCCATAGCTTCAAACCCTGAACCTTGCAGCCTGGCTAATTACCTGACCTCTCCGTTACCATCCCTCAGTAAGCAAGTGATGGATGTCATTCTGGAGGCAAGGAGGCCTAGTACTAGAAAATCCTATGCTGAAAAATGGAAACGATTCTGTTCCTGGAGCCAAACTCAAGGGAATGGCACAGCAGTACCCAGTTTACCCCATATTCTTCAATACTTAACTGAGATGCTTCACAAGAGCCTTTCCTTTTCTTCCATCATAATTCATGCCTCAGCCATTTCAGCACATTACAACACGGACCTTCTCTCATCCACTGCTGAAGCAATTCCTCAGAGTGGTCAAAAACTTATGACAACGCAGGAGAGCCCCTACTCCAGCCTGGGACCTTAACTTTGTATTGGAAATGCTCACTCTTCCTCCATTTGAGCCAGCTGCAAACGCAGAGTTGAAATTCCTTTCTTGGAAAACAGCCTTCCTTCTAGCCATCACTTCAGCAAGAAGGGTGTCCGAATTACAGGCCCTCATGGCAGTGGAGCCTTTCATAATCTTTTATGCGGACATGGTGTCCCTCAGGACCAATCCCTCATTTATACGCAGGGTGGTATCCAGTGTGGCCCTTAATCAGTCCATTCATTTGCCAACCTTATTTTCTAATCCACAGAACAATGGGGAATGAATACTGCAATCCTTGGAGGTGCACAGACAACTTAGATTTTACTTGGACAGGACTAAGCCTCTCAGCAAATCTGAACAGCTGCTGGTCGCATTTGCTGCAGGGGCAGAGGGGAAGGCCATTTCAAAGTAAACCATTTCTAAGTGGATAGGCCATTGCATTCATTTCTGCTGTAAGCACTGTGGAAAACCTACCCCACAGGGGATAAGACCACATTCGACCAGGGCTGCATCTACCTCTACAGCCTTTCTCAGAGGTGTCCCTACCAGGGACATCCTAGAAGCTGCTGCTTGGAACTTTGTACATACCTTCACCAAGCATTATCACTTGCCCATTTTTTTCTAAATCCAGAGTTGGCTTTGCCACTGCAGTCCTGCAGGGCCTTTTAGCTGGTCCTAATGCTATCTAATTGCCTCCTCCCTTCCTTAGCTTTGGGAATCTACCCAAATGTGATGACTGCAATAGTGAAACACAAAGAACATATTACAGTTGTGTACACTTACTGTAAATGTAGCTGTTCGAGTGTATTCACTGTTGCAGTCCTGGTTACCCACCCTCCAGCCCCCTGACTCCTATTTGACTATACCTCTATTCTTGTTTACTATGCTTACAGCTTTTTGGTGTATCTGCTTTTTTGTTGGAGGTGTAACCTTGTATATAATTGCTTCCCATTGTGGGGGTACCTGACATCTGGGGCAAGAAAAACTGATGCAGTGGCGTTGGCTGCATGCTTTATACCCCTGACTACCTGACGTCATGGAAGATGAGACGGCAACCGACACAGGACCCAAGACTTTGATAATCAGGCCGACTGAGGGCTAACTGCAAGCAGATAACCCAGATGTGATGACTGCAACAGTGAAAACACTCAACATCTATATGTATGGTAAGTGTACACAACTTTACTT
Organism: Protopterus annectens; assembly: GCF_019279795.1. Taxonomy (NCBI): domain Eukaryota; kingdom Metazoa; phylum Chordata; order Ceratodontiformes; family Protopteridae; genus Protopterus; species Protopterus annectens. Next base: position 425,331,053 of record NC_056733.1, on the reverse strand, counting down.
TTTTAGCTCTTAGCTAATTATTTTTGACTGGGGCAATTTTTGTGAAAAATATGTACTAATGTAAACATTATGATTTTTTTGTGACACTTCAAGGTCAGGAAGTGTTTTAAGTGGGCAAAAAACTTTGTGTATGTTTTAGTGCTTTCGTATGCTTTGTGACAACATAGCTGTCATTTTTTTCTGTCAGGGTGTTTTTTTTATTTAGGAGTTCCTAACAGGATGTTTGTGTGCTGCTTGTACATTTACTGTGAAAAGGCACTGTGTATAGAAGTGTAAGTGCATGTGTGCTGCTTGTGAACACCCTTCTGACAACTTACCTTCCAGATGATTCATTCCAGCAAAGCTTTACCGGCTTTGGGACCTCTTCCTCTGCTACAGCAGATACTCACTCCAGTCATACTAATACTTCTCCCACTCTACCTAGAAATAAATAAACAGCATATCTGATACCACAAGCTGTCAGCACTTCTGCCTCTGATGGGTGAACCTGTACTGGACGTTAGTTGTTTATCAGGCCACTCACTTGGTTCTCTGACTTCCTCTGGTGTAGTCCTTTCAGCTACCATGAACCAAATGTCAGACTCATTCTCTTCAGTCGTTCCAATGTCCAATACTGGCATGGGAAAACCATCTTCTTTGGATCAGGGAGACATTCTTGGAGATGCTTCTGGGGTAGCTGGGGAAAGAGACCTCTGTGCAGGGCAGAAGTAACTTCGCTGAGCCGGTTCTTAGTTAAGGTGTCACCTGCAAAGAAAAAAAAGCAGTAGATTAAACACTCATCTGAACACAAGGTGTCTGCTACAAAAAATATTTTATTACCTTAATCAGACAACTATTACAGGCTTTTAATCCTGGTGCTCAGAAATCCTTACCTGAGGGCAACATCACTAAAGAAATACTTGAGAAAGGATTCAGGCATGGACAGAGACAGGGTTTCTTTCCAACAGATTGCCAAGTGCAAGTCTCTGATTCTGAGAAAACGTAGTCCTTAACATCCCCTTTGAAGGAATTTCTTTTTCTCTCAGACTATTTCTGGTATGAATGAGGTGTTTTGGTGGAAACAAGTGGATGTTCCCCCAAATTGAGGCACTATGATATGTTACAAGTGGATATGCTTCATTCCGCTCCCATCCCTCCTATTTTGCCAGCCTTGGAGGAGATGTTTAATCTTCTCCTTTTGGTAGCTCCCGTTAGGGACCACCACAGTGGATCATTCTTCTGCAGAACGAGTGGCAGTAGAGTTTTACAGTATCATTTCTAGCCAGGCGCGTGCGCACACACACACACACACAGACACACACAGACACACACACACACACACACACACACACACACACACGCACACACACACACACACACACACACACACACTTAAACCTACGGCCAATTTACAGTGTCCAGTACACTTGTAGCAGGTCTTGGGAATGTAGAAGGAAACAGGAGCACCTGGAGGAAACCCACACGAACACAGGGAGGACATGCAGACTCCGCACAGAAGGCATCCCAGCCAAAAATCAAACTGGAGAACCTCTTGCTGTGAGGCAACAACGCTAATGGCTGCAGCACTGTGCTGCCCTCTTGGAGGATATGTTTAATGTTTCCTGTAATAACCGTAATTCTCAACTTTCATTTCCCAAAAAGACAAACTTTATAAAGTACCTCAAACAAGCAAGTATTTGTTCTCTCACCTTAGGTCATTCCCAGCAGAAATTTCTACATATTCATCAGCTGGAAGAGACTGCTTGTTAGTGCCAACTCTTCCCCTTTGGACAAAGAAGACAAGGTATTGGACAGATTTTGTAAGAGAATATTTTCTTCTTCCACTTTATCTTACAGAATTCTTAACTATCAGGCACATTTGTGGAAGTTTATTCTGTTTTGTGCAGACAGTTTGAGGGACGTATCTGCTACACTTCCTTCAGAAGGTATTCCTACAAGAATCCTATTGCTTTTATTCTTTCTCAAGTATATAAACTTGCTTTGAAGAGTGTGCAAGATTGTGCAGATACTGTATTTGTGAGAAAATGTGCCTAAGAATGTAACCAAAAGTTCACTGATGAAGTAAAGTCTAAAATTTTAAGTTCTACTTTAGATAAGAAGGTTTTGTTTGTCCCATCTGGTACTTGGGTCCTAAAACAATGTGATGAAAGAGGGAAACTAATTCAGGAAATCTCCAATATTTTTTCAAGACCGCCATTATATAAATCTTCCAAATTATCTTTTCCTTGTAAAAACCATTACAAGCAATCCCTTCTCAAAGCAAACCAGCAAACGGGAGCAAAACAAAAATGGCAGGAGAGGAACAAGAAACAAGAATTCTTTCCAAAAAAGGGGCATTCTAATATGTCAGAGTAACTATGCCAGCATTCTAACCCCTTCCAACGACTCGGAGACCACCTCTTTACATTGTCCTTTGAAAGCAGATTGTGTTGGACTTTTGGGTGCTAAAGATGGTACAGGGGATTACAGTTGGCACTGGATACAAATGCCTTATTTCATTGAAATTCCTCCCCACCTTCTAAACCATACAGAGTTTTTTCAGGTTCAAGTTTTCTGGCGACAAAGAGCCTTCATGGAGACAGTACACTCTTCAAAGCAAGTTTGGGTTATCCGCACCTCCAAGGACTCCAGTCAGAAGTGACAAACTTCATAACACCCATGCAGACGGGAACTGAAAGTTCAACTGCTGAATCCTACACTAAAGCACTGTACGAGCACATCCACTCATGCATGAATCGTGCCATCCCAAATAGAACCAAAATGCTCTCATCCAAAAGGAAGCCAATCTGGTGGTCCCTGCCATAAACAAACTTTACAACAAAAGGAAGAAACTTTTGCAGAAAAGAGGAAAATCCCAGGATGCAAAAAACTCCCTTACTAGCCTCAGTAAGAAACTGAGATGCCTCATAAAATCCTCCAAAGCTAGTTATGAAAATAAAATTGCCAAAGATTCCAAAGACAACCACAAAGCATTCTATAACTATGTCAAGAATCTAAATGGCAATGCTCAGATCTGCTCTGAGCTAAAACAGAATGGCATTAAATATACTGATCCAAAGGATATTGCCAATATCCTGGCAGATCGATTCAGTGCCAACTTCACTCCCTCTCACCCTCTAAATGGCCCATCTCAATACCGAAGATTGCCAAATTCCAGTAATAACGGTCACACAGGTACAAACGCACTCTTTAAAGCCAAGAATACAGCATCCATGGGACCAGATGACATCCGGCTGTGTACTACATGAACTACAATATGAACTGGCACCTCACTTAAGTGTCATGTTTAATCATAGCCTCACCTCAGGTTTCGTGCCCACTGAGTGGCAGAGCTACAGTTATCCCAATCCACAAGAGGATCCACCTTGGATCCTGGAAACTACCGTCCCATCAGTCTGACAAGCCTTATCTGCAAGGCCATGGAGCGTATTATCATGGAACTTATAAACAAAGACATTGGCAACCTTCAAACACTGGACCCCACCCAGTTTGGGTTTGTGAAGGCCGATCTTGTCTCCTGAACCTGATTGACTTCTTTGAATCAGTCTCCAGAGCCATGGACAAGGGTAAGGTGGTCCACACAGCCTATCTAGACCTTGCCAAGGCCTTTGACACCATCCCCACTCTGGAATCATAGATAAACTTACTAAGTTGGGCATTAATCCCTATGTCACCCAATGGGTTGCTAAATGGCTTACTGATAGAACCCACACTGTAAAAGTAGCCGACTCCAAATCCAGCTCCAGACAAGTGACAAGTGGAGTACCTCAGGGTTCAGTCCTGGGGCTGCTCTTGTTTGGCATCTACTTCTCTGAAGTACAGGTCAACACTAAGGGACTCTGGCTAACAAAGTTTGCAGATGACTGCAAACTGGGAGCCATTATTGAATCCCAAATGATGTGGATACTCTACAAAGGGCCTTACAGAAACAGATGCTTGGTGCCAGAGCCATGGGCTCAAGCTCAATGCCAAGAAATGTATTGTTATCCCTTTGGGAAAAACATGTATCCATGAATTACCATATAGGTGGCAGTACACTAAACACAGAAAGTGTGATAAGAGACTTAGGGACACAGGTGGACAGTGGTCTCACCTTCGATAACCACATCACCACAACAGTCAGGAAATCCTTCTATGTGGCACACCTCATCACGAAGGGCTTTTCATCCAGAAAGGAGGAGGTCATTGTCCCACTGTACTCATCCCTCATTAGACCCATTATAGAATACAACGTCCCATTTGGTATGTACCTCTCAAGACATCTGCAACAACTGGAAAGGCCTCAGAAATACCTCACTAAAAGAATCACAGGCCTAAAGCAGATGCCCTACACTGACCTTAAAAACTCCAGCTATACTCTGTCGTCTACTCAGAGGCGATCTCTGCTTAACATACAAGGCAATGTCAAACCCAGAGCTGTTGGTCATGCTACACTTAAAGAAATCCCAATCCCTCAGAGCTACACGCTCCAGGGAGCTAAACCTTGTCATCACAATAAACAAAACATGCTGGAGGGATAGGTTCCTGACCCAGAGACTCCTCAGACTCTGGAATAGATTGCCCATACATGTCAAGCAGAGTGCCTCTTTGGACCTCTTCAAGAGGAACCTTGACAATTGGATGGGAGAAAGGAAATTCACCCCAGGGATCACGTCAGTCGCCCTGCTAGACAGGGGTCCAGGAAAGTAAATAATGTGGGAAGAAATAGCCAGGGAATTGTTATGGCTAGGCTTGTATAGGCCCTAGGGCTGATAGCCTAGTACCAACCTATGAACCTATGTACTGGATCTGTCCTTTTGTCAGACTATTTATGAGAGTACCAAGATTCAAGATGCTGACCCTTCAGAGTCTGTCTCATCTCTCCTCTGAATTCAATGGCAGCATGGAATCTGAAAGATTCCTGTAGCTGTGTTTCAGTCAGATTATCAGTTCCCTACATCACCTTTTGGGTTATCTGCACCTCCAAGGGCATTTGCAAAGTGTCTAGCTCTAGTGATAGCACATTGCAGACTGCATGGTACTCGCATATTTTATTATTTAGATGACTTGCTTATCTTTGTGGAGTCTTTTCCCAGATGGCAGGAGTCCTAACTTGGTTTACATCTATTCTGACCAATCTTGGGTTCTAGATAATTGCTCAAACGTCCTCCTTGACTCCATCACACAGGGCTATGTTTCTAGTTTGCCTTCCAGACACACCTCGGCAAAAGTCTTTTCTGACCTAGAAGCTATTTTTTTAATCTGGAAACTGTCCTAAGCTTTTCTAATCAGTCTCAGACTTTTGCGAGATAATTTCCCAGGATCCTAAGGTTTGTGGCTTCCATGATTCTCATGATTCCTCTTGCCAGATTACACACAAGAAAAATTCAGTAGTCTCCCCTTTTCACTTCATATCCCAAGCCAGTCTGTAACCACAGATGGCTTAGATTTTGATTAGGAAGTAGCTTCTTTTGGGCTGAAGATGCAAGGCCTGTAGAACTCTTCAGGCAGACAAAACCACATAAATGTCAGAGATGTTGACTTGAAATTCTCTTCATCGGCTAAGGTCCCTGAGACCTTTTCTGGCAATTGTAGAAAGCACCACTGTTATGTGGTATGTAAACAAACAGGGAGGCACCAGGTCTTACCATCTGTGCATGTTGGCAATGATGGCCTGAGAGGTAGCTCTCCAGCATTCCTTAACCTTCTAAGCATCTTATATTGTGTCATAGATGCCTAGCTATTTACTAGGCTAATGACCTCTAGGGCCTTTATAAGCCAAGATGTGCAATCCAGGTCACTTGTGTCCCTATGTATCATAGGTGCTTATTAGGAGGGGAGTTTCTAAAGGTGATATGGGGAGTATGTTAGTTTGGACATTACTACCTGCCCATGTCTGTTAGAGGCTTGGGGGCCAAACCTGCAGTAAATTCCCAATTTCTCATCCATTGGACAAGATTACACTTAAATAGGCTTAGAGATGGACTCTGCTTCACATGGATGGGGTGTGCTCTGAGATACATATCTATCTCATCAACATGTTTTATTTATGTCACAAGAAAAATTTAAATCCTTGCATCTAGTGGTTCTGATGCTGTCCATTTTGTAGAAATGCAAATAGGTCCATCAGAGCTGGATCTGAGAGTGCCTTGCATGCCAGGCATAGATCATCTCTCAGTAACTTCTAGGAGAGAGTTTAGAGAAAGGGATTTAAGGTAGTCCATATAGGACAATGCATTGGATCCTCCTGGTAAGGAACCGTTGTGTATGTTCCAACTGTTGTATATGTTTGATCATATACATGCCAAAGGGGGCATCATACTCAATTTTGGGTCTGATAAGGACCAAATAAAGTACACTATAACTTCCTTGGACCTTGGATGCTATGCCCTTCCTTATAAGTTGGGCATCATACAGTGATTACTTTTTTACTACCTTGACCACATGTTGATCAAAGGCCAGATTACTATCAAGATATGTTCTCAAATCCCTGACTACTGGATCAACTCTTAGGGGTGTCTTTGTGATGGAGTAATTAGCCTGGTTGGCACTTTTCCCAAATGGCGCTGTAATGCATTTCTTGGCATTGAGTTTTAGTTTGTGACTTTGACACCAGTCATTTGTCTGTGTTAGACCCTGTTGTAAAATGTTTGTGTCATGGGGGGGGGGGGGGGGGCTGTGATAGCTCCCAATTTGTAGTCATCTGCAAACTTGGTCACTCCAAGGGCCTTGCCATTAGCATTTACTTCAGAGACATAGATGCCAAATAGGAGCGGTCTCAGGGAGCCCTGAGGTACCCTGTTGGTGACCGGTCTGTTAGTGGAGGTAGTATCACCTGCCCTGATTTCCTGGGTCCTGTCTGTGTGCTGGCTTGAAATCCAGTAATTTATGAAGGGGGTTATGCCCAGTTCGGTAAGTTTGTCAGCTATACCTAAGTGGGGTATTGTATCGAATGCCTTAGCCAGGTCCAAGTAGGTGGTATGCACCATTTTCCCCTCATCCATTGCCTTGGCGACCTTCTCAAAGAAGTCCACCAGGTTTGGTAGGCATGTTTTTCCCTTGACAAAGCCAAACTGGATTGGGTCCAATGTTTGAAGGTTCCCTATGTTTTTGTTGATCATTGCCATAATTCATTCCATGTCTTTGAATATTAGACTAGTCAGACTAATAGGTCTGTAGTTTCTGGGGATGGTTGATGGTCCATCCTTGTGAAGTGCAGCCCTCCATTCTCATGGTACAAAGCCTGTTTTGAGGCCATAGTTGAAGAGCAACTCAAGTGGTCCCGATAGGTTATGTTTCCAGCTATTTAGGGGGCATCCTGGGATATTGTTGGGGTCCATTGAGCCTGTGTATTTTGGCTTTAGTGAGAGCCGCCAGGACCTGCTCTCTGTTAATAGTTGGGGGAAGGTATGCTTGTAGATATTTCATGGATGGAGGCAGAGGGCAGTAGGGGGGAGGGGGGTGAAGCTTGAGCTGAATTTGTCAGCCAGCAAATATCCTATGTCGCTGTGGTCAGTGAAGGTGGCACCATCGACCACCAGTTCGGCAAAATAATGTGTGCTGCCTTTGAGGTTTTTGACATAGCTGTAGAAGGTCTTTAGCCTGTGAGGCTGCCTTGATATTGTAATTGCCCTTGTTGAACTTAATTAGTCCTCTTAGTTTCCTCTTTGGTTTAATTAGAGAGCTTCTGTAATTATGAGAGTTGCTCTTCCTGATATTAGCCATGACTTTTTTCCTTTTGCTATATACCGTAGTAAAGGGACTGTTTTTAGAGTTTGTTTTGGGATTACTTCTAGTAGGTACAGCAGCCTCTGTACAGTTATTTACATGGTTGTACAGGCCTCTGAACAATTCTGCATACGTTTTTGTGAACTTGGGGTTGGGTGGGGCATTGAATTTTGAAAAAGTATCACTTATTAGGGTATAGTTTAACTGTTACAGGGTCTGCTGTTGTTGCCATTTATTTTGAAAGAGAGAGCTTTTTGGTCTGACTTCACCAGTGAGGATATGACACACTAGTGGGTACCAGGTCCAGTACATTTGAAACTGTTGTGTATATATGCCTATCTGTTCAAGGGTATTTGTTTAGTAAAGCCCAGGAATTGTTGTGCCTGCGAGTATGAGGCAGATGTTTCCCAGTCTATAGAGGAGTAGTAAAGTCTCCAATAAATAAGGTATTTGGTTTAATGGTGAGTGTCTCTAGTAGATCTAGGTATGAGTTTTGGGATTCTAGGAACATAGAGAGTGATCTGTAGCTTGATAATTTATGGTTATTGGCCTTTCCATGTGATAATTTGCACATAGATAAATTCCAGGGCATTGTCCTGTTTAACCAACATAGAATTATGCTTTGTTGCTAATGTAGATTGAGACTCATGTGCCGTTTGTCTCTATCTGTGCAGCTAATGGTTTAAATGTGTGGAAGGCACTGATGCCTTGTACTGCCAGAGTACTTTCTGTGGATTTAAACCATATCTCATTAACAGCACATATGTCTATATCCTTCACAGTGAAGAGAGTTTGCAGAGTGTAGAGTTTCTCGTTTAGTGTGCTAGATATGAGCACTAACCTTTAGGGTTCTTTGGGTTTTATTTGCTATGTCAGTTGGATGTTCTTCATTCCACATTGCTGCAGTCCTAACCATTGGGTAGTCCGCTGTCCAGTCGGCCCGAATACCAAAGTATATGGCTGATGTCGGTCAAGGCACATTAGACTGATGTCAGGACGTCAGGGTACTAATGCGCATGACCGACGTCATATCCTCAGTCTTTTTTGCCGCATGGTCCGATGCAGAAGCAGTTTTGCGAGTGCAGGTTGGCGTTCTGAAAAATTTCCGAAGTCGGAGTTTCAGACCGAATCAAAGTTGGCTAAGTACCCGTTAGAACATTTTGTTTTTTTCTTGCCTCAGTATTTAACCGGATGTCAGAAAAAGTGAATAACTGTATTTCTTGTGGGAAGCAGATACCTCATAGGGATTACCATACTTTGTGTATACCTTGTTTAGGGCCTGAGCACGCGTTGTTGGTTGCCGCTCTTGTGCTAGATTTAACAAACGCACAATTAAGAGAAGGTTAGACTGTGCCAGGTTAGTGTTTGGGAAGCGTTGTAATTGTAAAATGCCGTCGGATGCTCCGACGCCCGCTTCCAAAAGCGCAAAGACAAAACAGCAAAGCCTAGGGTTGATGAACCGGCAGCCCCGGACGTCGGTTCTTTAGAAGGCTCAGTGGAGCCAGAGGTTTTGCCAGGAGTTTCTTTGGAGTCTCTGGCAGAGACTTTACTGTTACAGGATGTGCCCTCTCAGGAGGTAGGCCAGGCTGAGGGGGCTTCTCAGGTAACTGTTCTTCCCTCTCTTCCCAAGGTAGTTAGAGCCTCTCCTTCTGTTTCCAAAACTTCTTTGAGAGGTAGGCCAAGTTTAGCTTCAGTGGGGGTTTCTCCTAGCACTTCAGGTTCTGTGCCTAAGAAACATATGCTTAAAATGGCAGAAGATTTAATTACTATGATTAGAGGCTCTATGCCCTCCTGATAAGAGGCCTAGGGTGGAACCTGAGTTTGAGAGTTTTGAACAGTGTTCAGAGGCTTCTGAGTCTTCTGCGGAAGACTTGCAGGAGTATCCTCCTTATTCTGATTCTGATGTGGATGATTCCACTCCTACAGCTTCTCCTCCTGAGGATTTCTCATTTTCAGAGACTCTGCATTCCATGAGGGAGCACTTTAAATGGGAAGGCCAAGATTACTCTGATTCCAGGAAAAGGCTTAGGGAATTCTTATTTTACCCCAGCATAGGCCCTTAGCTATACCTCCTGTGTTGAATGTGGTGGAAGATGTTTTTGCAGAGGCTTCCTGAACCCTGATTCTTTGCCTCCTGCCCCTGTTAAACCTGATAGGTACTATAGGGTGCCTGAAGCTCATAAGTATCTGTTTAAGAGTCCTAGGGCAGACCCGAAACTATTTCTCAGGGGCCTAAAGGTGTTAAGGCCTCTGTTGTTAAAAATCCTGTTCCCACTGATAAAGAGGCAAGGGCTTTGGATAGGTGGGGAAAGAAAGTGTATACTTCTTCCACTTTAGCCATGAGAGCGTTGAATTGTCAGTTTCACATGCTAAAATATCAAAATTATCTCCTTTCACAATTGAAATCTAAGGTGGATGCTTTGGCGGAAGGTATAGAGTGTAAAGAGTTGCTGGATTTAGTTCATGTGTCTGAACAAGTGGGTAAGCATTCTTTGCAATGTGGTTTTGATGCTGTGCAGGCCTCCTCGAGGGTGGCTGCCACTAGTTCTGTTCTTCGCAGGCATGCCTGGTTGAGGGATCAGAATTTAGCAGAGCATGTTAAGACTAGGATTTTGGATGCTCTTTTACAGTCTGATGTGTTATTTGGTTCACCTGTGGAAGCAGTTTTAAAGAAAATGGAGGACAAAGCTAAGTCTATGCAAACTGTTAAAGATTTTTGCAGGTGCAGCCACCAAGTTTAGTAGAAATTGGCCTACTAAGGGATGGACATATCCTGCTTATGATTCTCAGTCTAGGGGTAGGTCTAGACGTGGTAGGGGCAGAGCTCAAGGTTCTTTTAGGCCTAGAACAGGGGGTTCACCTGCTCAGACTTCTGGTGAGGGCAGGGGTCAGTCCTTTCGTAAACAGACCCAATGACCTGCCTTTTCAGCTGCCAGTAGATTCTCGTCTGGCAGCTCCTTTGGGAGGAAGACTGTCTCTTTTCAAAGAAAATTGGGATTTAATCACTCAAGACAGATGGGTGTTGGATATCATTCACCACGGTTACAGGTTTTATTTCCATACATTGCCCCTTTCAAAGGCATGCCAGACGTTCCCACACCACAAAGGAAAGAGGCTCACAAGCAAATTTCTCTGTTACTCCAAATAGGGGCCATTCAGCCAGTCCCTGTACCAGAAAGGGGCCTAGGATTTTACTCTCGCCTGTTCCTAGTACCAAAGAAGGGGGACACGTGGAGACCAATTTTGGATTTATCTATCCTCAACACTTATCTGGACATTCCCAAGTTCAAGATGTTGACGTTACAACAGCTTTTACCTCTGCTGGGCAAAGATCATTGGATGGTAACTTTAGATCTCAAGGAAGCTTACCTTCATGTGCCTATAAGACTAAGTTGCAGGAAGTATCTGCTTTCGAGCTGGAAATTCTCATTATCAGTTCTCTGCGTTGCCCTTTGGCTTATCTACTGCCCAGAGTATTCACAAAGGTTCTGGCTCCAGTGATAGCTTACTTCAGGCTAAAAGGAATTCAAATCTATCCTTACTTGGGCGACTGCCTGATTCTGGCTCAAGAAAAGAAGACCTTCTACAGCATCTGGAATATGTCATAGCAGTGCTAAGATGCCTAGGGTATTCTGTGAACGAAATAAAGTCCAGTCTAGTACCCTCTCAAGACATGTGCTTTCTGGGTGTGAGACTGAATACAGCAGCCCAGATGGCCTTTTAACCCCGGACAAGCAACAGAATCTTTCCAGTTACTTCCATCAACTATCTCTTCAGTCCGGGCTGACTGCAAGGACAGTCCTTCAAGCCTTAGGGTTCATGGCATCTTGTATTCTGGTGCTTCCCAATGCCAAACTGCATATGAGGAAGCTGCAATGGTATCTCAAAATGTGTGGACACAGCACTGCCAGGATTTGGACACTGTCATTCAAATAATACCTTGCATTCAAAAAGAATTTTTGTGGTGGGCTCAGGAATGTCACCTAAACAAGGGACTCTCTGTGACCCAGCCAGAGGCGAGTCAGATTTTAACGACAGATGCCTCGGACATTGCTTGGGGAGCTCATCTAAATGGAAAGTGGATACAAGACAAGTGGCCTGCCAGACTACAGCATCTACATATCAACATGAAAGAGATGTTAGCAGTCCAGTTTGCATTAATGGCTTTCAAGGAGTTACTTCTTCCTGGGCAGGTGTTGATTCTAACAGACAACACAACTGTCATGTGGTACATCAACAAACAAGGGGAACACATTCTTATCCTCTATGCAGGCAAGCAATGATTTTATGGGAGACTGCACTCAGCTTGCAACTAACTCTTCAGGCAAGGTTTCTGCCGGAGCACAGAACTCCTTAGCAGATGTGTTAAGCAGGCAAATCATGGATCCCCACGAGTGGAAACTGGATCTTCATGTATTTCAGAAATTGACAGTGTCATGGGGAACTCCAGACATAGATCTGTTCGCTTCTCCACTGAACCACCAGCTGCCAAAGTTTTGCACAAAGGGGTTTCATCATACAGCTTGGAAAGTGGATGCTCTTTCTTTCAGTTGGAAAAATCTTCATGTGTATGCCTTTCCACCTCTGCCTCTTCTCCCAAAGGTGCTCCTAAAGGTCAGACAAGACAAGCCAAGGATGATTTTAATAGCTCCAGATTGGCCTCGGCAACACTGGTACCCACTACTAAGGAGTCTGGTAAGGAAGCCTTCATGGCCTTTACCTTTGATTCCACACCTGTTATCTCAGAAGGACGGTCACCTGCTCAATGTCAAGCTTCACTCTCTTCATCTAACAGCATGGCATATTCTGTTTTGAAACACAGCAGGTCTCAACTTCCTCAACAAGTTTTAAATGTGATTATGGAAGCCAGAAGACCTAGTACAAGGAAAGTGTACAGAAAAATGGAAGAGATTTTTATTTTGGAGTGCAGCAAAGAATTTGGAGATTTCTGAGCCTAATTTGAGTGTGGCTCTTCAATATCTTACTGAGTTATTGGACAAAGGTTTGTCCTTCTCTTCCATTAAGATTCATGCTGCAGCAATTTCAGCTCACTATGATTGTGACCCTCCATTGTTTTCGCATCCTTTGTTCAAGCAGTTTCTTAGAGGGGCAAAGAATATAAGACCCCCACGTAGAGCTCCTACTCCTGCTTGGGATCTCAATTTTGTGTTGGAAAAACTTACTCTACAACCTTTTGAGCCTGCGGCTACTGCTGAATTGAAATACTTGTCATGGAAGACTGCTTTTTTGTTGGCTATTACTTCTGCAAGAAGGGTTTCTGAGTTGCAGGCCCTTATGGCAGTAGAGCCCTTTTTGACTTTCCATAAGGATAGGGTATCATTACGTACTAATCCTTCCTTTATGCCTAAGGTGGTTTCTAGTGTGGCTTTAAACCAAACTATTCATTTGCCTACTTTCTATGCAGATCCCCAAAATAAGGGAGAAAAGATTTTGCACACTTTGGATGTACATAGGCAGTTACGTTATTATTTAAGCAGGACTAAGGCTTTCAGGCAGTCTCAGCAGTTGTTTGTTTCTTTTGCTTTGAGTTCTCAGGGCAAGCCTGTGTCTAAGCAAACTATTTCTAAGTGGATTGGGTTTTGCATTTCATTTTGTTATTCCCATCATGGCAAGGAGATTCCAGCTGGGATTAGGCCTCATTCCACTAGGGCTACTGCCACTTCTACAGCATTTCTAAGGGGGGGGCAACTAAGGATATTTTGGAGGCAGCTACTTGGAGTTCAGTACATACTTTCTCTAAGCATTACCACCTTCCTCTCTACTCTAAATCTAGGGCTGGTTTTGCCACAGCTATTTTGCAAGGCATGTTGACAGCTCCTGCTTCCTTATGATTTGCCAGCCTCCCTTACCTCTGCTTTGGGATTCTACCCAATGGTTAGGACTGCAGCAATGTGGAATGAAGAACATAGTACAGTTTTGTACCTACCATAAATGTAGATGTTCGAGGATCCACATTGCTGCAGTCCAATTTACCCTCCCTCCCCTCTGTGTTTAGGGGTGGTGGTGTGGGTTAGGCTATTTTCTTCTAAATTTCTCTTTATTGTACTTATGTTTGGTTCAGGGTTTTTTTGGTGTTATTGGTTTAGGCCTTGTCTTTTTAGGGTCTTCTGACATCTGGGGCAAGAAAAGACTGAGGATATGACGTGGGTCATGCGCATTAGTACCCTGACGTCCTGACATCAGTCTAATGCGCCTTGACCGACGTCAGCCATATACTTTGGTATTCGGGCCGACTGGACAGCGGACTACCCAATGGTTAGGACTGCAGCAATGTGGATCCTCGAACATCTACATTTATGGTAGGTACAAAACTGTACTTTTGTCAATTTGGCATTGCCTAAAAAAGGTTTTGAGGGGTTAGATAAAGTTTTAGCCAATATTCGGAAGTCTAGGGGAGACAAGTGCAGACCATCCTTTGCAAAGCAACGTGGTCTGTTAACCATGTTCTCCCATGTTAATAAGTATTGAATCCCACTGGAAAGACACCAGAAACAGAGCCAGTTATTGAAGTCCATCATCTTTTGTTCATACAGTGGCATCATCATTAGTGAAGGTAGAATTCTGCTCAATGCAAGGCACACACCTGCCAGTGACACACATTCAGAGAGATCAGCAATGTCTGTCTTCATATAGTCCAGGGAAGTATGTTTCGGGTTAATAATGCCAACATGAACTATGATAGAATCGTACTGGGACCTGTGATGTAGTGACTTGAGTGCATGTGTAACTTGGCGAATCCTGGCTCCAGATAAGCAACTAATCATTATCATCTCCTTGTTCATTCCAGTGAGTGGGGCTTCTGTGTCGAACAATGGAGTCCCCTTTGACAAGTACTGGGTAATGTGTTGGCTTGTATTATGGGCTTTGCTTTTGGGGCTCCACTGTGTGTAGGAGTATGTCTGGTCTTTGGTCTTGCTTTTGATGAGTGCTTTAGAGATTGCTGATAGATTTTAGAGTTTATAGGCCTAGGAGGTCTTTGAGGTTAGGAAAGATTGCTTTTTAGTGCCTCAGCATAGGTTGGTCTGTGCATGAGGTGAACACTGTGTTGTGGATAGTGTGTGTGTGTGTACGCTCTTGACAACCTTGTTTGGATGCAAGATTTTTGGTTTCAGTGAAATTGTGTATATGCATTTCTTGCATACTGTTTTTGTTTTTTTAAGGATTAAATAGTTGTCTGTGAACATGAGGCAATTGCTACAGTCTCTCAGGATGCCCATATCTACCAAGCTGGCTACAGAGACATTTGGAAATTGCATATCCATGTTGTCCTTAAATGAAGCTACAAGACTAAGGTCCCAGAACAAAGTAAGAAATGCAAACAGATGGATAAAAACGCAGAAGTACAAAAAAGTATCACCACACAGGTCACTATAAATGCAATTTAAAATATATAAATATAATTTAAATAAAAAGCTTTATTTCTTCCCTATTGATGAAAAGCTTCTAGCTCAAACCTTTCAGTGTCTTGCACAAAAGACCCTGTCAAGGCTGAATATAATGGCAGACAATCAGCTGAGCAGGGCCAGGACAGAACTTTGCAAATGGAAATTGAACAAGGGGTCTTCCAGGAATCGATTCAGTTATGGGGAACACTTCAATCTCTTTGTCTTCTTTCAAAACAGACAACAATGCAGACTAGTGGGATTGAGGGGCACACACATTTGTGTACCTGTGAATTATATAATTGTCTGCCTTGGCCGAGCACACGGCTGGCCCAGTGTAAGGGATTTTATTTGTAAATGTAATTCTGATGTGTAGAGAAGTAATGCTTAACCAAGGACCATTGAGAAGGGATTTTTTTCTCTTAAGAGTTTAAGTTGGAGTGTTTTACACTTAAAAATTGCTTGGAACCCATCCAGGACTGGATGAACACTCTTCATCTGATGCTTTGGACTGTTAAAATGGAAGTTATGATTATGTCTTTCAACGTGAGGGCCTCAGTGTCTCCCTGCCTTTCTCCTGTGATTTTAATTCTTAGCTAAGTACTAGGTAATCAGTTTGCAAACCATTACAAGCCTTGCCAGAAACCCATATTTAAAAGTTCCCTCCAGCCTCAAATAGAAAAACACAGAATTGATGGGAGATGAATTTAAGCCTACTTATCCCATTGTCTTTGTTTACCTTGAAGGTTGGCAAGTCTGCTACTGTCCTTGAAATGTAGTGAAACTTTGTTCCAGAAGAGGGCAATACACTGAGATATGAAGTTATCACACCAACCTGCCTTATGTAACTGTTGATCAGGATTTAGTTAATTTAACTGGGTATTTAAGGAGTCATTTGTTCTGGGAAGGAGTAGGAGGTCAAAGTTTGGATCTTTCATGGCTTGAAAGGCTAGACACAGATCTCAACAGATCAGGCTGTAAGATAATTTGAGTACAGTGAGAAAGCTGATTTTTAAAGTCACTGATCTTTCCCCAGTTAGGAATCTCTGTGGTTTCTCAGGTTGAATGATATTGTTAAATTCATGACAGAAGGGGCTTTTTTTTCAGTAATAGATCTGATAAGGTACAAATAAAGGGACATTTAGACTCTGGATCTGGAGGAGATGTCTTTGGAAATTAGATGAGCTAGTCAGATACCTTTCTATACTGGTGCAGACACAATGGTCAGAGATAAGGAATTGTCAGTACAAGTGCCTAGATCCCTTATGACATTGTCTGACTAGGAGAGTGTCACCTGTATGGCATGGGACAGTGTTATGTTTACAAAAATTAAGTATACTACATTTTGTTCACATTTAATTTGAAACCAGTCCTTGCACACATTGTTAATGTGGTCTAAGACATGGCAGACCAGTTGTGAGTCGTTGGAAGATAATAACAGCACTCATCTGAAAAATTAGTTAACCGTAGGACTGGAGTGTTGGCCTAAATGTACAAGAAACAGATCCCAAATAGAAAAAGGACCAGCACTGAGTTCTGAGCCTGCGGCACACCAGTGGTATCTGTTTTTGTTTGTTTTGTTTTTTTTTTCTTGCAGAAGTGGCATCTACAACTCTAACTACATGGGTTCTACCAGGCAACCAGTTAGCTATCCACATCTCAGTATAAGGATTTATATTCAAATTTACAAGTCTATCAACAGTGCCTGTATTAGCAATAAATAGGGTCAAAGGCCTTGACCAGGTTCAGATATGCTGTTTGTACTGTAACTGTTATCCAGTGCTTTTGTGACTTTTTCAGAGAAATTAATGAGGTTAAGGAGGCAGAGTTTTTCTTTGACAAAACAATCAATGAGGTTCCAGGGTTAAGAGATTTTCAATGTCAATTAATGACGTCTGAGATGATAGATTTATGTATGAGGCTAATAAGACTAATGGTTATATAATTGACAGGGTCCTTGGTTTGGCCACCTTTGTGTAAAGGCACTGCAGTGGCTGTTTTCAAAATTTTAGGAATGTAGCCAGCAGAAGGGCTTAGATTAAAAAGGTTAAGCCTCTCCTAATGGTAGGAGCAGAATAGAATCAGTCCCTAGAATGTGTAATCTGTATGGCTTTTTGGATGAAATGCCATCAATTAAGTACCAGTTGGCAGCTGTCAAGACATCTTGTTACTGTTTCTATAAAGTTGCCTAGAATTAGGCACCTGTGTCTGCCTGATATCCTTGCTGTGATCATTCATGCAATGATTCTATGCATCTGGATCTCTGCATTGCTGTATGTCTCAGGGTTTCTTTTGCCTGTCATCACTGTGGAATTTTTGCACTGGCTGCTGATGTTAGTGATGTAATTGTCAAGTATTTTATAACATACCATTCCTTCATGGCATGGAGTTCTGCCTTACCATAAGGAGTCTTTTATACTTTCCACCCACCAGCTCCATTTGGCAGGTGAGAGACTGTTAGTAGTTCCCAGGATGCATTTTATGATTTTGGTTAACCATTCCTTTGTATACAATTCTGTAGGATTCAAAGACATACCTCATTGTCTATGAGCATGTAGCTCAGAACAAAAGCCACTTTTTGGAGGTTGATTATAAAATTGTTACCATTGCTTAATACAAAATTGCTGGTACCACAGCTGATTGAGCTGTCCAGTTTAAGGTAGTAACTGCTTCTGTATTTTGTTTGCTATGTGTGAGATCTACTTGTTTGTACTGAATTGTATAGTACTTTCGTTTTGTTCTCCAGTATCACAGCCTGGTTGAGAAAGTGGAAGACCGCTTTTCACTGTCTGCTTTTTTTTCTGAGATGCAGTGACTTTGGATTGAGAATGATAGTAAGGGTGTATAAAATGCTTTTGTGTTGCTTTCATTTGTGGTTCATTTGCTTTTGAACCTCGTAGTCTTGAGTATGAGCAAGTATGTTTCTCGTGAATTGTCGGTTCTGAGCCATATTTGCCAGGACTTTGTAACACAAGGTGTACAGCTTGGTTTACCTACAAGTCATCAATGCACATTACTTTGACTCATCAGTTTCTGGAAGATAAATATCAAAGCTGGTAAGTCAAAAATCCTTAAAAACACGCAAAAAAATATTTTTTTTGCAGTGGGGGAAACCCCCTTCCACCCACATATCAGAGGTGTTCTGTTCCCCACCCCCTAAATTATAGACTAACTTTACATTCATACCACAGTGGAGAAAAGGGGGAACCAACCAAAAAGCATACTGCTGGCTTGCACAATACAATGCAGTGTATCCTACAGCAGCTTTCCAATTTCAGAATAAAACTTCCCATCTGAAAACCTAGCAGTGGCTTGTAGGATAGCCATGTAGCTCTGATGACTTGGACTGTATCCCTTCAAAAGTATACCTTTTTGGAGTGTGTATAATTTTCTTCATAGCAGCATCTCTTTGTTTATTTTCAGAGTCATGCTACTATTCTGTTTTTAATTTATTACAGTGTATAAAATTAAATATTAATAAAATTTAACTGCTGTGATTAGTACCTCAGTCGCCTTTGAGTGCAAAGTGAGTAAGGAAATGAGTCACAGTAAGTACACATGAAGTACATGTGATAATACGTCACACAGCTGTACTTTTCCATTTTGGGGTCCTTTCCTGTAGACTCTCAGTAGTTTCATGGGAACTGACCAGATGCCTGTCAGTAGTTGCTCCATTCCTTAAAGAGAAGGAAACTGTATTCCTGGCACTTAGTGATTGTAGTCAGTTACTTGAAACTAAGGATGTGTCTTTTCATATATGTTTAAAGCTGAATGTGGTAGTCAGTATTTGTCAATTCCAAGTCACGGCATACATAGCAAGCCTGTGCTTGTACTCTATCAAGTGATGATTAAAAACTCATTGGAAATGGGATGGAGACAACACTATTGGTTGTGCAAAACTTAATCTCGGAGAGCAACTTTGTTGTAATCCGGCTAGAGCTTAAGCACCACTTGAGAGGGGAAACATTTTAAGCCAAGAACTTCCAAACTCTAATTATAAAGACCTATATGAAAGAATGGAGAGCCTATATAAGATCACATTAGGACCACAGAAATCTAAAAGAATCGAACTTAAATATCACTGTTAGGGTCACAGTATGTTTGCAACACAAAATATGTCATCTAATTTTTCACAGGGACTGTTGTTTTTAGGTGCGACGGTCAACAGTGGAGTGATGTTTGAAGAGAGGGATATCCATTCTTTCACTTTGATCCATAAGACATTAAAAGTCTTCCCCTGGACTCATGTAGCATTTACATTTCAGTTCTTGACTGAAAACTGCGTTTGGAGTGAGGTACACTACAGTGGGGATGAAGGTCAGAGCCTCCACACCCCTGAGTAAGAGACTGTGCTCACAAGTACTTAATAACTTGTATAGTGAGCGCCAGGACTGCTGCAGTTTTCAGGGAGATTTGCAGAGGTCTTGAGGCATTGTGGCACACTTCAATTTTTGCCAACACAGTATTTCAGTGAGTCCTTTGACTAAAGCTAAGTTACACTAATTCAAGCGCTAAAGAGTTTTCCCCATTATGTTGGCAGTAGTAGTATTCAATTGAGAAGACTATTCTCCATAAATCCTCTGTTAAAAAGAGACTCTATGAATCTTGCTTTGCCAGAGGGTGTGACTTTTCTGATCTAAGGCATTCCCAACAATTGCCTCTGGAAAATAAAAAAAAAAGGTAAAAGATGACAAGAATGCACTTTTGTTTCTTTTGAAGTCTTTCACTGATAAACTGTTCTTGAAAAACTGTGTTATCTCATATAACTTGCATTTTTTGTCATACTAATCATGCGGAAATACAGTGTAATGTATGCAAAAAATTAAAAATAGATATCTGAAATGCAAGATTGTTTCAAAACTAGTCTGCTTCTGCCAGCTACCATTTATATGCATTGTGATCTTTCGTGACATCATGATGCCTCTTTTAAAAGCCCTCCTGGCAGCAGTTTCCATTAAAGAACGTTTTCTTTTAGGAAGTTGTATTTAAGTTATATCTTCAGATCTCTGGCCATGGGTATTTTAGTTGTTTTTATTCATGGGTCTCTCAGAGGTTCCCTCGTGGGACAGAGAGTGGTGTACTTTCTTTGGCACTTCTTTTGACTCTGCTAACATTTGTTTTCCATTTATGCTTCGTCTTTTAATTTCCTTCCCTCTCTGTCATACTTCAGCATTAGAACTTAATCTTTTTTTCTGTTATGGAAAAGGAAACTTTCATCCGAATGGTCAGTTACAAGCCTGATTTTGTGAGAGACTGCGATTTTCTTTTCCTTATGGAAACTGCATTTAATTAGCTAAAGCAACAGTCAGGTTGGAATAAAATGTATGTGCTTTTAAATACCATTATACATTGCTTCCGAAATTAGCATTCATGGAGATAGATTGGTATTTTGTATATTTAAATTTGTATACATTTGTGCTAATTGGGTAGTAATGCTGTTACTAAAGCGGACCATTTTCTCTAGACCTGCCCAGTGGGTCCAATAAACAGTAGTAGCAACAAACATAAGAAGCAGTATATACAAATACATTCCAAAACAAAGGATACAGTTTTTATAGATCTTCTCTGCATAACTGCCTTCAATGGTAAAACCAAAGTTTAGAATGTTCTTTCTTTTGCCTAGTGCACAGTATCTTGTCTCAGGTGAAGACCTTGAACAGGCTTCCCTATTTTTTGGGTAAAGTTTTGAACAGGCTTCCCTGTTTTTCTAGAGTATAAGGTGGATAAGGTCCGATTTGTCAGTCACAGCTGGATGAGTTGCACTTCATTGTTTGAGGTTTCTCAAAGAACATAATTGCTGGCTCTGTCTGTTACTGCGCTGGCACTGATTCATAGGGTCCTTACTTTTACACTGTCACTAGTTTCATGGATACTGACCAGCATGCCTGCTCAGTGATTTCACATTTTGTACAGTTTTTGCAACCACAGAGTTAATATAAAGTACAGTGGATATGAAGGGTATGCAGGGGGGGATATTGCTTCCCTCAGGTTGGGTTTTACTTCTAGACAAAGCTATGACAGGTTGTGTTCATTTAGTTATAATTTCATCTGGACGTAGCGTGACAGTTTATAGTGGTGAACCCTTTGAACAGTAGCTTTTTTGGTTTTAAAAGTAAAAAAAAGTTTTAAAGCTCACCACCACGATTTAGCAGGAATTGGCCATCAAAACTGGTCCTTTCCAGCCACTGACAAACCCCAAAGGCAGATTGAGCCTTGGAAGGGGCAGAGGGCAATCCCGCAAGGGCCTTATAGGGGCAGACAGTATGGCAATCCCACCAGCGCAAAATTGGTGAAGACAGTGCACAACAATACAGGGAAACAAACTCAATGACTCCCCTCATTTCCATACCAGAAGCAGAAGTCTCTTTGAAAGCTAGCAGCACCTTTGGGAGAGCCAGCATTATTTGCAAACAATTTGGCATATTGTCACAACAGACAAATGGATACTGGACATTATAAACAGGGCTACAAATTTCAATTTCACACTTTTCAAAAATGAGAGGCATGCCAAATCTACCACAAAATCAAAGGGTGAGGTACAACTGCAAATTTCAAAGCTCCTAAACATGGGGCTATACAAAGGTATCTCACACCAGCAAGGAATTAAGGTTTTTATTCAAAGGCTTTCTGCTACCAAGAAGGGAAGCGACTAGGAGACCCATTCTGGACTTATCAATACTAAACACATTTCTGCCGTGCAAAGATTCAAGATGCTCACATTACAGCAACTTGCTTCCCTTAACAGGGTTTTGGCTGTCAACATTGGACCTCAAGGAGGCATACCTGCATGTCCCAATCGAACTGCAGAAGATACCTCAGATTTCTTGCAGGTTCAATCCACTATCAATTCTGCATTGCCCTTTGGCATACTGTTGAAATTATTCGCAAATGCCTGGCATCAGTGATTGCATATTAGAACCCAACCAAAGGGATACAAATTTACCCTTATCACAGACGCTGCCTGATCAAGAAAGCCCCGGACAGCAAACATATACTACTGGAACATCTGGCATATGTGACACAGCTACTGACCAGGATACCATCGCAAAGAGAAATCCGAGTTAACACCTTCTCAGAAAATAACCTTCCCCACCAAGGTTGCCAGAAAGCGGACACAAACTTGCCCGAAGATGGCAGCACTGCATGAGAAAAGGAAACAAGGGCAATTATCTCAGTGCTTCAGGAATACTAGCCAAAAAGCGCCAGGCTTACTGCAAGGGAAGAATCCTGCAGGCTCTGGGATTCATGGCAACATTCTTCTAATCCCTTGTGCAAAGAGCTGCATGTAAAACTTCAATGGTACCTAAAAATCTATGGTCTCAACACAGTCGCAGCTTGGAAGCAATCATTCCAATAATTCCCGTGTCTACAAAGGGAATTTCTATAGGTGGAGCCCAAACGTAACTAAACACAGGCTCCAGTTCTGTAAGCCTCCAAAAGCAAAACAAGTCCATAACCACAGAGCGCCTCAGATTAAGCACAGAGCATGAAGGAACAGGTGCATTCCAGGGCAGATGGTCCCAAAGGAAGCACCTGCACATCAATCCAAAGGGAAATGCTGGCTGATAATACATGCAATTACAGCTTTCCAAGGACCTGCATCCAGGAACGCTGCTCATAAGAACCAGACAACACCACAGTAATGTGGTACGCCAAACAAACAAGAGGAGGAACTCCCTCCTTGCCTTGTGCAGATTAGCCGCTGACTGCTGGAACTTGGCTCTAGAAAGACAAATCAGACTTCAAGCACACACTACTTGCCAGGGGATGGAAAACACACTGGCAGACACTCTGAGCAGAAATATGACAGATCCTGCGAATGCGACTTCATCCACAGCAGGTGTTTACGGAGATAGTCAGCGTGGGGGATACCAGATATAGATCTTTTGCCTCTCACAGAAACCATCAGGTGAAAGGTTTTGTTCAGGACTTCCATCAAGGGCCACACACCAGAGAAGTGGGCGCTTACTTCATTCAGTTGGACAAGCATGGACCCAGTTTAGCCATTTCCACCTCTGCCTCTTCTGCCCAAGGTACTTTTGAAGCAAAAAGGGGAACAGACAAACCGAGGGGATGATACTGATTTAGCCCAGACTGGCGAGGCAGCTGCTGGGTATCACTCCTGAGAGTCTATCACATACTCCTCCCTGGTCCTGCCTCTAATACCTCTGCTGGCGCTGACAACTACAAGACCCTGCAGCCAGCTGAAAACCTCAACCTGCATGGAAAATCCCTTAACGTAAAATCCAAACTCTACTCTCAGGAGGTACCGGGATGTGTCATCTTGGAGGCCAAGAAGACCATCCACTAGAAAGCTTACTCTGCAAAATGGAAGCTGGACCTGTATTGGAATGAGAAAGGACAGGACCTAGAAGGAATTAAGACTTACCTCCAGGGTATTTACAGTACCTAGCTGAACTACTGGGCAGTGGACTCTCATTTTTCTTCAATTAAAATGCGCCTCAAGCATCTCTGCAGAATTCAACCGCGGATCCTCCTTTATTCTCCCACATCCCACTCTTCACGGCAGTTCCTCAGAGGGCTAAGAATATAAGACCTCAAAACAACCAATACCAACCTGGGACCTTAATTACATACTAGAAAATTAACTGCCTCCCTTTTTGAAGACCTGCTGCTACAACAAGATCTGCAATATTTGACCTGGGAAAACAGCACTTCTGGCTATCCTTTGGCTTTCATAGGGTTTCTGAACTCCAGGCCCTCAATAGCGGAGTGCAGCCATTCCTCATCTTCCATCAGGACAAGAGTTTCCCTTAAGCACCAACCCATCTTTTATGCCTAAAGTGGACTCTAGAACCTTAGAAGCCAGAGCGCATCGCTTCACCTTTTATCTAACCCTCAAAACAAGGGAAAGGCTGCTACACTCTTTAGACATCCACAGGCAGCTACGTTACTATTTGGATTAGAACAAAGCCCTTCAAGGAAATCAGACCAACTTTTTGTGTCCTATGCTGTAGGGGCTCCAGGAAACCAGTTACCAAACAGACCATTTCCGATGGATTGGCCGCATCGCGGTTTTGTTACTCTTTTCATAGAGCGCAGGTTCCCCACTAGTATCAGACTCACTCCACCAGGGCAACAGCCACCTCACCCAGCCTTCCCTCAGAGGTGTGCCTACTAAGGATATCTTGGGGCAGCCGCGGAGTTCATTACATACCTTCACAAAACACTACCATCTGCCTTTATACTCCCAGAACAGGCAGGCTTGCCACTGCTGTTTTGCAGGGCATTTTAGCTCAACCCAGTTCCTCATATGAGTACCTACGCGCTTGCTGCATGGCTTTGGGACTCTACCCATCTGTCATTACTGCAGCTGTATGCGATGGAGCATAGTACAGTTTGTACCCACCATAAATGTAGATGTTGAGTGCTGATCGCTACAGTGATTTCCCTCCCTCCTTCCCACTTGGCTGGGCGTAGGGGCCTACTTTCATTTCATACTCGGGCTGTGGTTTATCCTGCATGTTTTGTTGCTTGCTTACACTGATTTTTGCGTTTCTTTGCGCATACATTACGCGTACAAAAGCTTTATTTATGCATTGCCTTCCTTTTAGGGGCACCTGACATCTCTGGGGGCAAGAAAGGCCCCGAAGAACGTCGGCTGTATGTACATGCTCCTGGCCTTCCCTGGCGTCCAGAAGAGTAGCTGTAACCGGCGGACCAAAGACTTTAAGATTGGCCCGACCGAGGACCGCCCATGGCTGAAACCCATCTGTCATTACTGCAGCTGTATCCTTTTCGAGTCTACATTTATGGTAGGTACAAAACTGTACTCTGTTCCCCCACTTACAAATTTATAGACTAACTTTACATTAAGTGCCACAGTGGAAAGGGAACCAACCAAAAGCATACTGCTGGCTTGCACAATACAATACAGTATAATGCAGCAGCTTTCCAATTTCAGAATAAACTTCTCATCCTGAAACCTAGCAGTGGCTTATTAGGATAGCCATGTGTAACTCTGAGGACTTGGACTGTATCCCTTCAAAGTATATACCTTTTGGAGTGTATTATTATAATTTTTCTTCATAGCAGCATCTCTTTGTTCATTTCAGAGTCATACTACTATTCTGTTTTAATTTATTACAGTGTATAAAATTAAATATTAATAAAATTTAACTGCTGTGATTGGTACCTCCTTTCGCTAGCGAGATTACCAAAATTAGATCCTTTGGTACAAAGTGAGTAAGGAAATGGGTCACCCATTAAGTACATGAAGTACACCTTATGATGTCACGTCACACAGCTGTATGCTTTTCCATTTTTGGGATCCTTTCTGTAGTCTCTCACTAGTTTCATGGGAACTGACCAGATGCCTGTCGGTAGTTGCTCCATTCCTTAAAACTGTATTCCTGGCACTTAGTGATTGTAGTCAGTTACTTGAAACTAAGGATATTATTAATCGCTTTTCATATATGTTTAAAGCTGAATGTGGTGAGTCGGTATTTGTCAATTCAAGTCCGCGGCATACACCTTAGCCTGTGCTTGTACCTATCAAGTGATGATTAAAACTCATTGGAAATGGGATGGAACAACACTAATGGTTGTGCAAAACCTAATCTCGAGGAGGAGCAACTTTTGTTGTAATCTGGCTAGAGCTTAAGCGCAAAACATTTTAAGCCAAGAACTTCCAAACTCTAATTATAAAGACCTGTATGTATGGAATGGAGGCCTATATAAGATCATTAGGACCACAGAAATCTAAAAAGAATCAAACTTAAATATCACTGTTAGGGTGTGCAGTGTGTTTGCAACACAAAATATGTCATCTAATTTTCACAGGGGACTGTTGTTTTAGAGTCGACAAAAAGAGTCAACAGTGGATGGAGTGATGTTTGAAGGGGAGGGATATGTTCTTTCCTTTGATCCATAAGACATTAAAGTCTTCCCTGGACTCATATAGCATTTACATTTCAGTTCTTGACTGAAAGAAACTTCGTTTGGAATGAGGTATTACACTACAGCGAGTAAGGGATGAAGGTCAAACCTCCACCCTGAGTAGAGACTGTGCTCACAAGTACTTAATATGCTTGTATAGTGAGTGCCAGGACTGCTGCAGTTTTTTCAAGGGAGATTTGCAGAGTCTTGAGGTATTGTATTCAATTTTATAACCTAATATTTCCAGTGAGTCCTTTGACTAAAGCTAAGTTACACACGTATATGCTAAAGAGTTTTCCCCATTAGCAGTAGTAGTATTCAATTGAGAAGACTATTCTCCATAAATCCTCTTTGTTAAAAAAGAGACCCTATGAATCTTGCTTTGCCAGAGGGTGTGACTTTTCTGATCTAAGGCATTCCCAACAATTGCCTCTGGAAAATAAAAAAAAAAAAGGTGAAAGATGACAAGAATGCACTTTTGTTTCCTTTAAAGTCTTTCACTGATAAACTGTTCTTGAAAACTGTGTTATCTCATATAACTTGCATTTTTTGTCATACTAATCATGCGGAAATACAGTGTAATGTATGCAAAAATTAAAAATAGATATCTGAAATGCAAGATTGTTTCAAAACTACTCTGCTTTCCACAGCTACCATTTATATGCATTGTGATCTTTCAGGACATCATGATGCCTTTTAAAGCCCTCCTGGCAGCAGTTTCATTGCAAGAATATTTTTCTTTTAGGAAGTTGTATTTTAAGTTATATCTTCAGATCTCTGGCCATGGGTATTTTAGTTGTTTTATTCAGGTCTTCAGAGGTTCCCAGGGGACAGAGAGTGGTGTACTTTCTTTGGCACTCCTTTTGACTCTGCTAACATTTGTTTTTCCATTTATGCTTCATTCTTTTAATTTCCCTTCCCTCTCTGTCATACTTCAGCATTAGAACTTAATTTTTTTTTCTTGCTATGGAAAAGGAAACTTTCATCCGAATGGTCAGTTACAAGCCTGATTTTGTGAGAGACTGCGATTTTCTTTTCCTTATGGAAACTGCATTTAATTAGCTAAAGCAACAGTCAGTGGAATAAAATGTATGTGCTTTGAATACCATTATACATTGCTTCCAAATTAGCATTCATGGAGATAGATTGGTTTTGTATATTTAAATTTGTATACATTTGTTAATTGGGTAATGCTGTTACTAAAGTGGACCCTTTTCAGACCTGCCCAAGGGTCCAATAAACAGTAGTAGCACAAACATAAGAAGCAGTATATACAAATACATTCCAAAACAAAAGGATACAGTTTCTTATAGACTTTCTGCATAATTGCCTTCAATGGTAAAACCAAAATTTAGAATTTTCTTTTGCCTAGTGCACAGTAATCTTTTCTAGGTGAAGACCTTGAACAGGCTTCCCTATTTTTGGTAAAGTTTTGAACAGGCTTCCCTGTTTTTTCTAGAGTATAAGGTGGATAAGGTTCCGATTTGTCAGTCACAGCTGGATGAGTTGCACCTCATTGTTTGAGGTTTCTCAAAGAACATAATTGCTGGCACTGATTCATAGGGTCCTTACTTTTACACTGTCACTAGTTTCGTGGATACTGACCAGATGCCTGTCAGTGATTATGTATTTCTCACATTTTGTACAGTTTTGCAACCACAGAGTTAATATAAAGTACAGTGGATATGAAGGGCATGCAGGGGGGATATTGCTTCCCTCAGGTTGGGTTTTACTTCTAGACAAAGCTATGACAGGTTGTGTTCATTTAGTTATAATTTCATCTGGACGTAGCGTGACAGTTTATAGTGGAACCCTTTGAACAGTAGCTGGTTAAGTAACATGTTCAGTCACACAGATAAAGCTTAAACTTTGTTCATAGTTTGTCATGCTGCAAAGGCATACTACCAGTCTTTCATGTTCAGAGCTGTCAAATGCTTGTGTTATGAGTGCAGCAACATGTTTCCCTGTGCATCCAAGTAATTAAGTAAGAATTGTATAGCTGTGGCTCATGTGTTTAACATTGTCAGTAAAAAAATTTCAGGATGTCATCTGAAATTATATTTTCCCTTTAAAAAATTCCACGTGTCTACAAAAGGAATTTCTATGGTGGGCCCAAGCATGTCAACTAAACACAGGCCTCCCATTCTGTAAGCCTCAAACAAAACAAGTCATAACCACAGACGCCTCAGATTACGCCTGGGCGTATATGAAGGACACAGTGCATTCAGGGCAGATGGTCCCAAAAAGGAAAAGCACCTGCACATCAATCAAAAGAAATGCTGGCAGTAATACATGCAATTACAGCTTTCAAGGACTTCCTGCATCCAGACAACTGCTCATAAGAACAGACAACACCACAGTAATGTGGTACATAAACAAACAAGGAGGAACTCACTCATACCCCTTGTGCAGATTAGCCATGACTCTTTGGAACTTGGCTCTAGAAAGACAAATCGAACTTCAAGCACACTACTTGCCAGGATGGAAAACACACTGGCAGACACTCTGAGCAGAAATATGACAGATCCACACGAATGGAAACTACATCCACAGGTGTTTACGGAGATAGTCCAAGCGTGGGGGATGCCAGATATAGATCTTTTTGCCTCTCACAGAAACCATCAATTGAAAAGGTTTTGTTCAAGGACTTTCCATCCAAAGGCCTGGAAAGTGGACGCCTTCATTCAGTTGGACAACATGGACAGTTTATGCATTCCCACCTCTGCCTCTTCTGCCCAAGGTACTTTTGAAAGCAAGAACAGACAAACCGAGGATGATACTGATTGCTCCAGACTGGCCAAGGCAACACTGGTATCCACCCTGAGGAGTCTATCACATACTCCTCCCTGGTCCCTGCCTCTAATACCTCTCCTGCTGACGCAGAACAACTACAGACCCTACACAGCCAGCTGAAAACACTCAACCTCGCTGCATGGAAAATCCCTTAACATCACATCAAACTCTACTCTCCAAGGAGGTACAGGATGTCATCTTGGAGGCCAGAAGACCATCCACTAGAAAAGCTTACTCTGCAAATGGAAGGTTCTGCTGTTGGAATGAGAAAAGAGGACAGGACCCTAGAAAATTGAACTTACCTCAGGTGTTACAGTACCTAGCTGAACTACTGAGCAGTGGACTCTCATTTTCTTCAATTAAAATACACGCCTCAGCCATCTCTGCAGAATTCAACACGGATCCTCCTTTATTCTCACATCCACTCTTACGGCAGTTCCTCAGAGGGGCTAAGAATATAAGACCTCCAAGGAAACAACCAATACCAACCTGGGACCTTAATTACATACTAGAAAAATTAACTTTGCCTCCTTTTGAACCTGCTGCTACAACAGATCTGCAATATTTGACCTGGAAAACAGCTTTACTTCTGGCTATCACTTCAGCTCGCAGGGTTTCTGAACTCCAGGCCCTCATGGCAGTGCAGCCATTCCTCATCTTCCATCAGGACAAGGTTTCCCTTCGCACCAACCCATCTTTTATGCCTAAAGTGGACTCTAGGGTAGCCTTAAACCAAGCCATACATCTTCCTACCTTTTATCCTAACCCTCAAAACAAAGGGGAAAGGCTGCTACACTCTTTAGACATCCACAGGCAGCTACGTTACTATTTGGACAGAACAAAGCCCTTCAGGAAATCAGACCAACTTTTTGTGTCCTATGCTGTAGGGGCTCCAGGGAAACCAGTTACCAAACAGACCATTTCCAAGTGGATTGGCCACTGCATACGGTTTTGTTACTCTTTTCATGGGAAACCTGTTCCCACTAGTATCAGATCTCACTCCACCAGGGCAACAGCCACCTCTACAGCCTTCCTCAGAGGTGTGCCTACTAAGGATATCTTGGAGGCAGCCACTTGGAGTTCCGTACATACCTTCACAAAACACTACCATCTGCCTTTATACTCCAGAACACGAGCAGGCTTTGCCACTGCTGTTTTGCAGGGCATTTTGGCTCAACCCAGTTCCTCATAGTACCTACCACCCTTTGCATAGCTTTGGGACTCTACCCATCTGTCATTACTGCAGCTGTATGCACGATGAACATAGTACAGTTTTGTACCTACCATAAATGTAGATGTTCGAAAGTGCTGATACAGCTGCAGTACAGGTTTTCCCTCCTTCCCCACTTGGCTAGGGCATGGGGCCTAACTACCATTTCATACCTCCGAACTGGGTTATCCTGCTATGTTTTATTTGCTTGCTTACACTGATTTTGCATTTCTTTGCATACATTACACTTGTACAAAAGCTTTATTTATGCATTGCCTTCCTTTTGGGGGCACCTGACATCTGGGGCAAGAAAGACTGAAGAACATGGCGTCGGCTGTGTCTTATATACTCTGGCCTTCCTGACGTCAGAAGAGTAAGCGACAACAACCGACGCCGGACCAAGACTTTGGAATTCGGCCGACCGAGGGACCGCCTGACGGCTGAAAACCCATCTGTCATTACTGCAGCTGTATCAGCACTCGAACATCTACATTTATGGTAGGTACAAAACTGTACTTTCTGTTCCCCACCCCCTAAATTATAGACTAACTTTACATTCGTACCACAGTGGAGAAAAGGGGGAACCAACCAAAAAGCATACTGCTGGCTTGCACAATACAATGCAGTATATCCTACAGCAGCTTTCCAATTTCAGAATAAAACTTCTCATCTGAAAACCTAGCAGTGGCTTGTAGGATAGCCATGTAGCTCTGAGGACTTGGACTGTATCCCTTCAAAAGTATACCTTTTTGGAGTGTGTATAATTTTCTTCATAGCAGCATCTCTTTGTTCATTTTCAGAGTCATACTACTATTCTGTTTTTAATTTATTACAGTGTATAAAATTAAATATTAATAAAATTTAACTGCTGTGATTAGTACCTCACTCGCCTTTGAGTGCAAAGTGAGTCCTTTGAGTACAAAGTGAGTAAGGAAATGAGTCACAGTAAGTACACATGAAGTACATATGATAATACGTCACACAGCTGTACTTTTCCATTTTGGGATCCTTTCCTGTAGTCTCTCACTAGTTTCATGGGAACTGACCAGATGCCTGTCAGTAGTTGCTCCATTCCTTAAAGAGAAGGAAACTGTATTCCTGGCACTTAGTGATTGTAGTCAGTTACTTGAAACTAAGGATGTGTCTTTTCATATATGTTTAAAGCTGAATGTGGTAGTCAGTATTTGTCAATTCCAAGTCACGGCATACATAGCAAGCCTGTGCTTGTACCCTATCAAGTGATGATTAAAAACTCATTGGAAATGGGATGGAGACAACACTAATGGTTGTGCAAAACCTAATCTCGGAGAGCAACTTTGTTGTAATCTGGCTAGAGCTTAAGCACCACTTAAGAGGGGAAACATTTTAAGCCAAGAACTTCCAAACTCTAATTATAAAGACCTGTATGAAAGAATGGAGAGCCTATATAAGATCACATTAGGACCACAGAAATCTAAAAGAATCAAACTTAAATATCACTGTTAGGGTCACAGTATGTTTGCAACACAAAATATGTCATCTAATTTTTCACAGGGACTGTTGTTTTTAGGTGCGACAAGTCAACAGTGGAGTGATGTTTGAAGGAGGGATATCCATTCTTTCACTTTGATCCATAAGACATTAAAAGTCTTCCCCTGGACTCATGTAGCATTTACATTTCAGTTCTTGACTGAAAACTGCGTTTGGAATGAGGTACACTACAGTGGGGATGAAGGTCAGAGCCTCCACACCCCTGAGTAAGAGACTGTGCTCACAAGTACTTAATAACTTGTATAGTGAGTGCCAGGACTGCTGCAGTTTTCAGGGAGATTTGCAGAGGTCTTGAGGCATTGTGGCACACTTCAATTTTTGCCAACACAGTATTTCAGTGAGTCCTTTGACTAAAGCTAAGTTACACACGTATATGCTAAAGAGTTTTCCCCATTAGCAGTAGTAGTATTCAATTGAGAAGACTATTCTCCATAAATCCTCTTTGTTAAAAAAGAGACTCTATGAATCTTGCTTTGCCAGAGGGTGTGACTTTTCTGATCTAAGGCATTCCCAACAATTGCCTCTGGAAAATAAAAAAAAAAGGTAAAAGATGACAAGAATGCACTTTTGTTTCCTTTAAAGTCTTTCACTGATAAACTGTTCTTGAAAACTGTGTTATCTCATATAACTTGCATTTTTTGTCATACTAATCATGCGGAAATACAGTGTAATGTATGCAAAAAATTAAAAATAGATATCTGAAATGCAAGATTGTTTCAAAACTAGTCTGCTTTCCACAGCTACCATTTATATGCATTGTGATCTTTCGGGACATCATGATGCCCTTTAAAGCCCTCCTGGCAGCAGTTTCATTGCAAGAATGTTTTTCTTTTAGGAAGTTGTATTTTAAGTTATATCTTCAGATCTCTGGCCATGGGTATTTTAGTTGTTTTATTCAGGTCTTCAGAGGTTCCCCGGGGGACAGAGAGTGGTGTACTTTCTTTGGCACTTCTTTTGACTCTGCTAACATTTGTTTTTCCATTTATGCTTCGTTCTTTTAATTTCCCTTCCCTCTCTGTCATACTTCAGCATTAGAACTTAATCTTTTTTTCTTGCTATGGAAAAGGAAACTTTCATCCGAATGGTCAGTTACAAGCCTGATTTTGTGAGAGACTGCGATTTTCTTTTCCTTATGGAAACTGCATTTAATTAGCTAAAGCAACAGTCAGTGGAATAAAATGTATGTGCTTTAAATACCATTATACATTGCTTCGAAATTAGCATTCATGGAGATAGATTGGTTTTGTATATTTAAATTTGTATACATTTGTTAATTGGGTAATGCTGTTACTAAAGTGGACCATTTTCAGACCTGCCCAAGGGTCCAATAAACAGTAGTAGCACAAACATAAGAAGCAGTATATACAAATACATTCCAAAACAAAAGGATACAGTTTTTTATAGACTTTCTGCATAACTGCCTTCAATGGTAAAACCAAAGTTTAGAATTTTCTTTTGCCTAGTGCACAGTAATCTTGTCTAGGTGAAGACCTTGAACAGGCTTCCCTATTTTTGGTAAAGTTTTGAACAGGCTTCCCTGTTTTTTCTAGAGTATAAGGTGGATAAGGTCCCGATTTGTCAGTCACAGCTGGATGAGTTGCACTTCATTGTTTGAGGTTTCTCAAAGAACATAATTGCTGGCACTGATTCATAGGGTCCTTACTTTTACACTGTCACTAGTTTCATGGATACTGACCAGATGCCTGTCAGTGATTTCTCACATTTTGTACAGTTTTGCAACCACAGAGTTAATATAAAGTACAGTGGATATGAAGGGTATGCAGGGGGGGATATTGCTTCCCTCAGGTTGGGTTTTACTTCTAGACAAAGCTATGACAGGTTGTGTTCATTTAGTTATAATTTCATCTGGACGTAGCGTGACAGTTTATAGTGGAACCCTTTGAACAGTAGCTGGTTAAGTAACATGTTCAGTCACCAGTCACACAGATAAAGCTTAAACTTTGTTCATAGTTTGTCATGCTGCAAAGGCATACTACCAGTCTTTCATGTTCAGAGCTGTCAAATGCTTGTGTTATGAGTGCAGCAACATGTTTCCCTGTGCATCCAAGTAATTGAGTAAGAATTGTATAGCTGTGGCTCATGTGTTTAACATAGTCAGTAAAAAAATTTCAGGATGCCATCTGAAATTATATTTTCCCTTAAATGCATGTCTTTGCATCTAATTGCTTTCAAAGTTAAGTGCATACAGTTGTGTCTTCTGCTTACTAGACAAAGGAGGTTTCAGTATTCTAGATCTTGTTAACAGCTCTGGAGAGCATTTGCAAAGCTCATGCAGTTATTGAGACCTCCTTTGTTTAAGGTATTTACCTTATACCAGCCTTTCATTTGCTTGTTTGTGCTATGGATATCTCTGCATTCTGTAAAAACTCATGCTGCAGCTTGTCTGTAAGCAGAAATTGCAGTGCTGCCTAGTGATACTGTACATGAAAATCATGACACAAAGTCATGTTATCTCAAGCAAGAATTAAGATTCTTCCTGAGAATTGTATTTATTTTTTGTTTTTAAAACACACTTGTTGAATTATCATTTGTAACATAGTTTTTATTTATATAAAAATTAATCAAACTGTATTAACATATTCATATTTACAAACATATGTTGTTATATAACATAATCAAAACAACATTACATAAATTGTTCAGTTCATGTCTTCTTTTAATCCTCATTCCTCATCCAAAACATTATACTGCCTGTATCATTCCCACAATTCATATTTTTTTCTGTGCAATTTGCTCCTACCCTTTTCTAAAGATCCCACTTCTATTTCTTTTACCTCTGTTACAATATTCACTGATTCTAATACAGTTCGCTTAGACTTGGATTTCCATTTTCTAGTAATTGCCTTTTCAGCAGCCACCAGAATTAAACTCAGCAAGGTATGCTTAGGCAATTTTTGTTGTGTTTCACAGCTGAGAAAATAATTTCCTTAGTTACACCAATTTGCTCGCGCAGTATATCTGATAGTGTAGTGTGCGGGGACTTTTTAAAGTCTGCCAACTCATTGCACAATTAAAAGACATTTCCGGTTTCCTAGTTTTCCCCATCATACCTCCAACACTTGCAATCTACCTGAGGAAAATTTCTTTGGAGTCTGCCTGGGGTATAAAAATATCTATACAATCGCATCCAAGCAAAGATCTGAAGTCTTCTAGACTTTGTTGCATATTTGAGAGCCATAATTGTGTTTTGCTATTGTTTCTTTATAAATTGGTTAACCAATCTTTCTCCCTCTTCCCAATCCTTTTTAACCATCTCTGATTGATTCCTTTAGTTAAAATGCAATATTTTACATCCCCTGCTAATTAACCCATTGCTGGTCTTTCACTTAGAATTCCCCTATTTCTTTCTCTGCCTATATTGTATCAGTCATTGATAGGGAAGGCAATCTCTAGCCTGTAGTCCAAATGAATTATTGGCCTCTTCCCATTGTGTTACCTATCTGTCTCTAGTTATTTGCTTCCAATACCTTCATTCATTTGCCAGTTTCTCCAGCAAATTCCAAACTCATCTTGACTGTTCTTTGTACCCCTAATTGCAGTCATCCCTTTTGGCAGAATCTCCTTTCTCCATCCCTGTGTCGGGTTAGTTCTTAGAATAATTTCTGCTACTTTATGAATATAGTATTCTGCATCCAGAGTCCATCTGTCCTTGTTTCTTGAGTCCCCCCCCTTTCATCATCCCTTCCCACTTTGAATTATAGCTTTCCACTTGAGCTATATATAGGAGCCTTAACTGTGCAGCACTGAAATACCCCTTCAAATTGGGTAACCCCAGACCACCTTGTCCTATTCAAAGGGTCCTCTTATTCCACTTGACTCTTGTCCTCTTACCCACCCAGATAAAATTATTCAACTCTTTACTGTTTTCCACAACTTCTCCTCTGGTTAACAAAAATACGGCTGACCTGTCTGTAAAACTAAAGGAACTAAAAACATTTTCACTACTTGTATTTGCTATCCATATCCATAAAACAGAGCTTCCAATTTCTCAGTTTTTTTATTATCTTTTGCTTAGTGTCTATCCACATATCCTTAGCTGCCATAAAGATTTTTTTTTAATCCATACTCGTAAGTATTTCATTTTATCATGTCCTTATAAATATGGATATTGCTGAACTAATTCATATAGTTTACAGCTATTGCATTTGTTTTATCTTCATTAATTTTGTATCCTGAAAAAACTTGAAATTGTCTCAGAATGTTCCACAACACTGAAATGGCCCTTTTTTGTTTTAACAGGTATAAAATGATATCATCTACAAATAAAGCCAATTTTTTTATAACTACCATATCAGTTGTATCATTGAATTTCTAAGTCCCTTATTTTCTTTGAAATGGTTCTAAATTTAAAGCAAATAAAGGGGAAACAAGATACCCCTGCCTGGTTCCTGTGCTCAAATAGAACTTATCAGAGGGACCCCCTTCAACTTTAATTTTCGCCACTGGTCATTCATATATCCTCCTAATAAACCTTAGAATTGAATCAGGGAATGCAAATGCTTCCATTACTCTACTTATAAAATCCCAGCTTACTTTGTCCAATGCTTTCTCTGCATCAAGACCCACCAACAGTAGTGGTATTTTCTTACATTCTGCTTCCCTCTGGATCATCATTGTTCTGTTAATGTTGTCAAATGTTTGTCTCCCCTCCAAAAAACCACATTGATCCATATCTGTCAATTTTGGCATCACCTTTGCCATTCTTTTAGCCATTATACACATAAACACTTTATAATCATAATTTAGAATCAAAATGGGCCTATATGAAGCTGTATCTGATGGGTCTTTTACCATCTTTAGGTACTATAGCCACCACCACTTCTTCCAGGACATGGTACTTCTCCTCCTTTTAAAATACTGTTAAACAAAACCTTCCAGATCTTTATCACTTCCTTCCCTCCTAGCTTCCAAACTCCCACAGAAATACCATTCATTCCTGGGTGCTTTCTTGTAGATTGGTTATACAGCACCATCATTATCTCATCCCTTCCTATCCCATCTGTTAGTAACTGATCCTCATCCACCTCTAACATTTACATATTTAATTCTTCCATAAACATTTTCATTTGTACTTTTTCGTGATTTCTACATTTCTGTGCTTTATATAAATTTTCAAAAGTATTTCTAATACCTCTACTGAATCTCCAGTTATTTTCCTTGATATAGGCTCCCTAAGTTTGGCAACAACCCTTTCTGCTTTCTGTTGCCTGAGCTGTTGTGCTAAAACTTTTTGTGCTCTAGAGCCATCAAAAAACAGTTGCTTAATAGTCTTTCTAAACTCGTACATATTATCGAGGGAGTTCTTTATTTTCTCTTTAGCCATACCACATATTTTCATAAATTTCTTTAGAAGTCTAACCTCTTTTTTTATATATTTTCCAGATATATCCTCATTGTTACTAAGCAAATTCCATTCCCCACCTATAAGTGATATTCCAGGCTGAAAGCTGATTATTTCCTCCCAAAAATTTTTAAGCTCCAAAATAGCAGTTTTAGGTGGAATATAAATATGTGCCAGCTTAATTTTCATACCTTGTCATTAGCTCCTTCCACAAATCTGCAATTACTACATTTTTTTCCTTTTCTATCACTACTGGAGCTCCTGTAGCAATTAGTATAAGTATTCCTTTTTTCCTTTGTCCCTCATAGTCTGCCGAATATCCATCCTGAAATCATTTCTTTATCAAATTCACATGCTCAGTTCTTTCAAAGTTTGTCTTTTGTAGCATGACTATTTGCATTTTGCATTTCTTAAAATAATTATGCATTCTTTACTAGGTAAGCATCTTAATCCATCCTTAATCATTACACTCCCAGAAAATAGGTTGCAAAAGTCAGAAAATATATCAGCTCTACATGTATTATGATCTGTGTACTTAGACACCCCATCCTCCACCTCAACAACCCAAGATTACAGTCGGTTAACTTAAACATGCTTTTGGATAAATTTTCTTCTATTTTTGCACTATAATGCCTACATTTCTTAATAACAAAAAAAGAAAGGAAAAAAAGAGAAGAAGAAAAAAGGCATATGTTACTGTAGTAATTTTATCACATAAAAGAACAGCTGCGAAAACTTTACTGTATAATAACCAGTTTTTATTGTGAAAAGTTCCATAGAATTAGTGTTAAGAACATAATTTTTTACTTACATTAACCTTTTCCTTTTTCTTTCCCTGCCCTCATAGCTCTTTCAAACATTAATGACATGAAGTGAGGCAAATGCTTTTCAGTTCCCCACAAGTTTAACAAAGTCAACAAAAGTCCAGTCTTTCTACTTACTCTTATGTAGCCATATTTCACAAATGAGATTGATGCTTTGCAGTCTGACATTTATTCACTTATTTCTGTGTTGCTGGTCCTCCTGTTCATCTTCATCTGCCAACTCCAGATTCCAGTTCAATGCCAAGGTACTCTTGATTCTTCTAATCAGCTCCTGTGCTTTTCTCTGTCTTTCGAGCATTTTCCTTTGGAACAATGGAAAAGGTTTCACTGGCAAAGTCTCTGTGTTTGATTTATTATCAGAAGAATCTTCGTGATGGCTCATTTTTTGATGGACAGACTTTTAAATTTCCTTCTTAGCCTGTTATGCATCAAAAGTTACTTTGATCATCAAAGATAAATATTCTGAAGACGGCTGTGGATACGCTATCTTTTTTTTTAATCAAGAAACGTCTTTATTAAATTATCATGTGTGACTTAGGCAATAATACATTTATATAAATGAAAACAAACCATATTGATAGTTGCAAATATGTATCATAAACCATTTTGACATAATTGTAGTTGCAAACATTATACATCACTTATTCAGTCTGTCAATCAAACATTACATAGCTCATTCAAATCCTGCCTTCTCTTAAGCATTGTTCCTCCTCTACAATTGTTCCCACAATTCCTGTTTTTTCTATGTAATTTGCTCCTATCCTTTTCTAAAGATCCCAATTCCAATTGTTTTATCTGTGTTACTATATTCACTGTTTTTAGTAAAGTTGGTTTAGACTTTGATTTCTATTTTCTTGTAATTGCTTTTTTGGCAGCCACCATAATTAGACTTAGCAAGGCCTTACTATGTCTAGGCAATTCCCATTCTGTATCATCCCTCTAAAAAATAATTTCCTTAGTTACACCAGTTTGCTCACCCAGTATCTCTGACAGAGCAGTCTGCAGGGAATCTTTATAGTCTGCCAATTCATTACACTCACAGAAAATGGGTTCCCAATTACCTCCAACGTTTGCTGTCTACCTGAGAAAAATTATTTGGAGTCTATTGGGGTATAAAAATACCTATGTAAACACTTCTAAGCAAATATCCTAAATCTTCTAGACCTTGTTGCATATTTGGGAAACGTACATAAGCTGAACACAGCATCTTGAATCTCACACCTGCCTCTTGTCATTTCCTGATTACTGGAATAAATGTGTCTCCTGCCAGGTGTACATTGAATAATCATTTTCTACAAATGCTGTACTCTCTCCACCTTTTAATACCTTACCCTTTTGCCAAGATCAACTCTTTCTGCTGGTAGATCTGCTTCTTTACTAATAAAGGTCTTAGCTGCTTTCTTATGGCCAGATTCGGAGCATACACATGGTGTACCCTTTCACTTAACAGTTCCTGCTCTGTGTTACCAGTCCATTTCCTTATTTGCTCCTTCAAAAAACTAATACAGTCTGTTCCTTCTAGTTTCCCTGGTGCAGCAGAAAATCTCAGATTTCCTCTATATTCTCTGTCCTTTAATTCTTCCATTTTTGAAGCGTCTCTTCTTGAGCAGTCTTTTACTCAGCCAGCCTTTTTCTTCATTTTGACCTCTGATTTTTGTAGTTTGATCAGCTCATCTGAATATATTTTTAAAGCTTCTTATGTTTTCCCAGTCTTTTTCTAATTTGAGTTGATATACTCCTTAAATATTTTGTTTATTTTGATAATTTCTGAGCACATATGACTTATTTTTTCCAGTAGATTACTGGAAAGCATGTCTTGCACCAAAGCTGGAGCTTGAACTGCTTTTTGCTGAACAGTAACTAAATTTTACTCAGGCTGATATCACTGGCTGCTGTTTCTCAGTTTCTGTTTTCACACTAGAAGAGCTAAACTTAAGATGTTAATTGGTGTGCTGTCATCTTGGAAGAAGAGAGAATTGTGTTTATTGAATTATTTGTAAATGTTATAACTGGATAGGTGGGCTGGTCTTAGTGACTGGGTGGGTTTGTTACATTGGTTAATGTCTTCACCTTATAGACTCAAAGGTACAAGGCTTGATTCTAACTTCATGATATTGGCTAGGCTTAAAATGGCTCTTCAGGGCAGTTAGCTTAGTGTCCACCTATGGATCACCTGTAGACTGATTTTGAGCAAGGAAGTCAGTGAATATGTAAAACACTCTGTTGTGCAGTAGTAGAGCACATTATAGTATTCTGTCCTGAATATTTGCTAATCCTGTATGTGATGTGATAGCAGATATTCTCTGTTAAATATAAGTAGGCAAAATAAATAAGCAAGGATATTAAACTGTTGATATCAGGTTAACATAAAAACATTGTCGGTAGTAGGGACTGAGCATATAACAGTCTAATGCATATTTAAAAGACAGCGTTTGCAATATTATTACTGAATGCATGTCTGTTTTCATAAGAAGCAACAGTTTAAATGGACTAATGATCAGCTAGAGTATACCATATATGTATGATAGATCCTAACCGCAGACGACAAGTATTTGCATGAGATTAGTAGAAAGTTATTTTGTCTCATTATTTTTTTAAAGCACATGATTGCTGTTCTCTGCTTCACTGCAAAACGCACTGTGTGTGATTAAAAACATATGTAATTCCTAGATGCAGTGG
The DNA here is from genome assembly GCF_019279795.1 of Protopterus annectens. NCBI lineage: Eukaryota > Metazoa > Chordata > Ceratodontiformes > Protopteridae > Protopterus > Protopterus annectens. The sequence goes on along the minus strand of NC_056733.1, from coordinate 425,290,646 downwards.
GAATATTACATTGACGGCTGGCTGTACTGTGCCAGGTTCACCCTAGCAACACTAAGAGAGAGAGCTAAGACTCTCTGGGAATTTACAACTCTCGGGCACATGTCTAGACCCATACCACATATGGTGTTGGGCAAGGACTCTGAGAACCTATCTCTGAAGCACAAGTACCCAGATAAATGAAACGTCAATAGCATCAGGAAATTGAGGGCAACTTGACTGAAGCCACCAGTTTCTGTAGGTGCAGTGACACTGAACTCTTTGAGGCACTTTTCCATTCCCTGATTCTAAAAATCAATGCTGACCAAGGCTTTTGGAGCAAAAGCTTTGGAAGCTGCTATGTTTCAGCTGGTAGGATGTTCTCCCAGAGCAAAGCCATTGATATTTTATATATATATATATATATATATATATATATATATATATATATATATATATGGCTCTGATACCTCTTTGAAGTCTGTGGCTCTTAGCCTGTGGTCGGCAAAGGGGAAGGTGATATCCTTCACTCTTAGTTTGCAAGAAGGTTCCCGAAGATCATGTGGAAATTTCTGTTGCCCACCAGTGAACCAAGACTCCCTTGGTCATACTTCTGAGAATCTGAGGCAGAAAGCACTGAAGACCAAACTAGTGTCCATTAGCTCACTTTGGCTGATGCTGTGCAGATCCTCAGCCCACTCCCCCCTACAAGATGCCTTCCCAAGAAATTTTTAACTGGCTTAGACTTTGTTTCCTTAGGTCCAGGCAGCCAGCATCTGAAATTCCTGAATTGTTAGGGATACATTCTAATAGAAAAAGGATGGGACCTGATATGGAGAAGATGTTGATGTCCCAGATACAGATGAAGAGGAGTTGGCTTTTTAAGCCAGATTCCTTGTCCTTCCAATTAGAATTCAGACACTGAGGATGCCTTATCCTCAGAGTCTGTTTCTTTTGAGGACTTCCTCTACAAGATGAAGGAGGAGCTCCAGTGGGAGTTAGGATATGTAGCATTTGTGAGCATATCAGACCCCAGAGCTTTAGCTGCTCCTGCATTAATTGATGCAGAGGAATGTGCATTTACTAATGTATTTTTGGAGCAGGATTCCCTCCTTCCTGCTTCCATTAAGCCAGACTGGATGTTCATCGTGCATACAGCTGCAGTCATTACAGATGGGTTCTCCTGCCATCAGGCGGGTCCTCGGTCGGCCGAATTCCAAAGTCTAGGTCTGGCGTCGGTTGTTGCCGCCTTTTTTCCTGACGTCAGTGCGACAGGGGTATACAAGACACAGCCGACGCCATTTTCTTCAGTCTTTTTGCGGCGAAGCAGTTCGCAAGTGCCGGTCGGCCAGCTCCTGAAATTACGAAAATTTGGAAACCGAAGTCTTCTTTAAAGCTAAGTACCCCGTTAGGGAAACTTTTCTTGCCTCAGACCGATGTCAGACAAAGTTAACAATTGTATTTCTTGTGGGAAGCAAATACCGCATAAGGATTTCCATTCCCTCTGTATACCTTGTTTAGGGACAGACCACGACGTCCCGGGCTGTCGCTTTTGTGCTACTTTCAATAAACGCACTATTAAGCGTTGGGCGGAGTTCGCCCAGCACTTTTTTGGTAAAGCTTTTAACTATAAAATGTCATCGGAGACTCCGACTACTGTTTTGTCCAAAAAACGCAAGGACAAAGACCGACACGTGAGGTCCGCGGTCTCCACCGACACCACGCCAAAACCGGCTACACATGGTCCGGTTCTCAGCAAGGCACTTACGCAGCCCCTGACTACCAACGACACTTCTCTGGCGGTGTCCTCTGTAACCTAGACCGTAGGTTCCTCAGCCCACACCCTAACTACAGCTACCAAAGCCATTGTGAGTGTTGAGCCTCTTAATGTGAACAGGTCCACTTCCACCCATGGTGTCTTCAGACCACCTTCTTCCTTTTCCATCAAGGCCTTTACTAAGTCTAAATCAGCCATGCATTCCAAGAGGCCTGTTGCACAGGGCCCATCTCCAGGCCTCATACCTAAAAAGCAGATGCTCAAAATGGCTGAGGATTTAATTACTCTTATCAGGGGTTCCCAACCCCCACCGGACAAGAGACCAAGAGTGGAGGAAGAATCTCCCTCTTCTGACCAGGGCTCCATTATTTCAGAACATTCTGATGAAGAGGAACATTCGTACTCCCCTTTTGAAGATTCTGATGCAGAGCAGTCCATTCCTTCTGTATCCCCCCCAGAGGATTTCTCATTCGGGGAAACCTTGCATACCTTGAGGGAACACTTCCATTGGGAAGGCCAAGATTTTTCAGATTCCAAGAAAAGGCTTGGGGAATTTCTTTTGCTACCTCAGCACAGACCTCTGGCGATACCTCCTGTCTTGGACATACTTGATGATGTTTACGAGGCTTGCCTTAATCCGGATTCCCTGCCTCCTGCCCCAGTCAAGCCTGATAGGTACTACAGAGTTCCTAACTCGCACCAATTTCTTTACAAAAGCCATAATGCTGACCCAGAAACCATTTCTCAAGGCCCCAAGGGAATGAAGGCCTCTACTGCTAAGAATCCATTACCTTCCGAGAGAGTCTAGATCCTTAGAAAGGTGGGGAAAAAAGGTATATACCTCGGCCACCCTAGCCATGAGGGCCTTAAATTGTCAGTTCCATATGCTTAAATATCAGCAGTTTCTGTTATCACAATTACAGAATAAAATGTCACAGCCTGAACAACCAGATTTGAAGGAGTTGCAGGATATGATGCATAGTGCAGAACAAGTGGGTAAGCACACCTTACAATGTGGTTATGATGCTCTAGAGGCCTCAAGTAGAGCTGCTGTTACAGGATCAGTCATTCGTAGACATGCCTGGCTTAGGGAACAAACCTTGCCTGATCATGTTAAAGCTAAATTACTATATGCTCCTTTACAAAAGGATGTATTATTTGGTACTAATGCTGAGGAGATACTAAGGAAAATGGAAGAAAAAGCTAAATCTATGCAAACTGTTAAAGCTTTTCTACAGGTACAACCACCACGTTTTAGTAGAAATTGGCCTTCAAAAAACTGGTCCTTTCCAGCCACGGACAAGCCCCAAAGAGGTAGATACAGGCGCACAAGGGGCAGAGGACAATCTCAAGGATCATATAGAGGCAGACAATGGCAATCTCCAGCACCAAGAGGTGGCGAAGACGGTGCACAGCAATACAGGAAACAAATCCAATGACTTTCCCCTTTGCATGCCAAGCAAGGCTCAAGTGGCAGCACCCTTGGGAGGAAAGCTGGCATTATTTTCAAAAAATTGGCATATTGTCACAAAAGACAAATGGATCCTGGACATTATAAACAGAGGCTACAGATTTCATTTTCACACTCTTCCAAAAATGAGAGGCATGCCGAACCTGCCACACAATCAAAGAGCAGAGGCTCAAATACAAATTTCAAAGCTCATGGACATGAAAGCTATTCAAGAGGTACCTACTCACGAACAAGGTCAAGGTTTTTATTCCAGACTATTCCTGGTACCAAGGAAGGGAACCGATTGGAGACCCATTTTGGACTTATCCATCCTAAACACATTTCTACTCATACCAAAATTCAAGATGCTCACCTTACAGCAGCTTCTTCCCATGCTGGGCAAGGAGTCTTGGCTGGTAACATTGGACCTCAAGGAGGCATACCTGCATGTCCCAATCAGAAAAAGCTGCAGAAGATACCTCAGATTTCTTGCAGGTTCAATCCACTATCAATTCTCTGCATTGCCCTTTGGCTTATCTACTGCGCCCAGAGTATTCACGAAATGCCTGGCATCAGTAATTGCCTACTGCAGACTTCAAGGGATACAAATATACCCTTATTTGGCCGATTGCCTGATCCAAGCGGACAGCAAACACATACTTCTGGAACATCTGGCTTATGTAACACGGTTATTGAATTCTCTGGGATACACAGTCAACAAAGAGAAATCCAGGCTAACACCATCTCAGAAAATAATTTTCCTGGGTGCCAACTTGGACACAAACACCCAGATGGCCTATCTTACGCCAGAAAAACAGGGGCAACTAACTCAGTACTTCAAGATAGTAGCAAATTGTACCAGGCTAACTGCAATGAAAATCCTGCAGGCTCTGGAATTCATGGCATCTTGCATTCTTCTAATCCCATGTGCAAAGTTGCATATGAGGAAACTTCAATGGTACCTAAAAACCTATGGTCTCAACACAGCCACAGTTTGGAAACAATAATACCACTAATTCCATGTTTGCAAAAGAATTTCTATGGTGGGCCCAAGCATGCCAAACAAACACAGGTCTACCATTCTGCAAGCCTCAAGCAAATCAAGTCATCACAACAGACGCCTCAGACTACGCCTGGGGGGCACACATGACAGACAGGTGCATTCAGGGCAAATGGTCCCAAAAGGAAAAGCACCTTCACATCAATCAAAAGGCAATGCTAGCAGTGATAAATGCAATTACAGCTTTCAAGGACCTCCTGCATCCAGGGCAATTACTGATAAGAACAGACAACACCACAGTAATGTGGTACATAGACAAACAAGGAGGAACACATTCATACCCCCTGTGCAGGCTGGCCATGTCACTTTGGAACATGGCTCTGGAATGGCAAATCGAGCTTCAAGCACAGTACGTGCCAGGTATGGAAAACACGCTGGCAGACAATCTAAGCAGAAATATGACAGACCCGCATGAATGGAAGTTGCATCCTCAAGTGTTTACAAAGATAATACAAGCGTGGGGAAGGCCAGACATAGATCTCTCTGCCTCCCACAAAAATCATCAATTGACAAAATTCTGCTCAAGGACATTTCATCCAAAGGCCTGGAGAGTGGACGCCCTTTCTTTCAGTTGGGCAGCATGGACAGTTTACGCCTTCCCACCTTTTCCTCTACTGCCCAAGGTGCTCTTGAATGCAAGAGCAGACAGACCAAAGATGATACTGATTGCTCCAGACTGGCCAAGACAGCACTGGTACCCACTCCTGAGGAGCCTAACACATTCTCCTCCCTGGACCCTACCTCTAATGCCTCTTCTTCTGACTCAGCACAGCTACAAAACTCTTCACAGTCAGCTGAAAACACTCAATCTGGCTGCATGGAAAATTCCTTAACACCACAACAGACCCTACTCTCCAAGGAGGTGCAGGATGTCATTTTGGAGGCCAGAAGGCCATCTACTAGAAAAGCTTACTCTGCAAAATGGAAACGGTTTTGCGCTTGGAATGAGAAAAAGGGCCAGGATCCTAGAAAACTGAATTTGCCTCCGATATTACAGTATCTAGCTGAGCTGCTGAACAGTGGACTTTCATTTTCCTCCATCAAAATCCATGCCTCAGCCATTTCTGCAGAATACAACACTGATCCACCCTTATTCTCTCACCCACTCTTAAGACAGTTCCTCAGAGGGGCTAAGAATATAAGACCTCCAAGGAAACAACCAATACCAGACTGGGATCTTAATTACATTCTAGAAAAATTAACATTGCCTCCCTTTGAACCAGTTGCCTCAACAGATTTGCAATATTTGTCCTGGAAAACAGCTTTCCTTCTGGCTATTACCTCAGCTCGTAGGGTCTCGGAACTACAAGCCCTCATGGCTGTGCAGCCCTTTCTCATCTTCCATCAGGACAGGGTTTCCCTATGAACCAACCCGTCATTTATGCCTAAGGTAGTATCCAGGGTAGCTTTAAATCAGGCCAGACACTTACCTACCTTTTACCCCAATCCTCAAAACAAAGGGGAAAGGCTGCTACATTCCTTAGACATCCATAGACAGCTGCGTTACTATTTGGACAGAACAAAGCCTTTCAGGAAATCTGAACAACTCTTTGTGTCCTATGCTGTAGGAGCTCAAGGGAAGCCAATTTCCAAACAGACAATTTCAAAATGGATAGGCCACTGCATATGGTTTTGTTACTCCTTTCATGGTAAATCTGTACCTGCAGGCGGCAGATCCCACTCCACAAGGGCCACAGCTACCTCTGCAGCCTTCCTCAGAGGAGTCCCTACCAAAGATATTTTGGAGGCAGCCACTTGGAGTTCTGTGCATACCTTCACTAAACACTGCCACCTACCTTTATACTCCAAAACTAGAGCAGGCTTTGCCACTGCTGTGTTGCAGGGCATTCTGGCTCCTCCCAGTTCCACCTAGTGCCTACCACCCTGTGCGTAGCTTTGGGATTCTACCCATCTGTAATGACTGCAGCTGTATGCACGATGAACATAGTACAGTTTTGTACCTACCATAAATGTAGATGTTCGAGTGCTAATACAGCTGCAGTCCAGGTTTCCCTCCCTCCTTCCCCTCTTGGTACAGGCCTAGTGGCTAACTCCTCCTCTTACAACCTGATTGGGTTATCCTTCTATGGTGTATTTGCTTGCAACTACTGATTTTTGATTTTATTGCATTGCATGATTATATATAAATTATGTATTGCCTTCCTTCTGGGGGCACCTGACATCTGGGGCAAGAAAGACTGAAGAAAATGGCGTTGGCTGTGTCTTGTATACCCCTGTCGCACTGACGTCAGGAAAGAAGGCGACAACAACCGACGCCGGACCTAGACTTTGGAATTTGGCCGACCGAGGACTCGCCTGACAGCAGGAGAACACATCTGTAATGACTGCAGCTGTATTAGCACTCGAACATCTACATTTATGGTAGGTACAAAACTGTATTTTCTGCTTGATTTAGGATTCTCACAGTTTTCTGCACAAGAACCTCTGGCTTATCCAACTGTAGTGTTCTTGGATTTCAGCAAGGGGTCCACTTCAGATTCATTCAGGAACTCCTTTCCCCAGTAACAATTATAGTAGAATTCTTGACCAATCTGGAGGAAAAATATAATTCTGCTACCCTTACATTCAAAACCAGGAACTGCCACCTCCAGGTTTTAAATTACTTGCCATCTCTGCTAGATAAAATGTATGTGGTCCAACACTGAGGAGATCTTGGATTAGGTTCTGAGATATGAGTTGCTTGGATTATGTGACTTATGTGCTCATGTTGCCAGGCACTGTAGAAAGTGTGGATATGATGTAGTGGATACTTCTTGTTGAACAGTAGCTACAGGGTCAGTTTTTCATAGGCATGCCTGGCTCAGGACATAACTCCTGCCAGACCATGTGAAGGCGCAGATCTTAAATGCACCATTGTGAAAAGAGCTCCTCTTTGAAGCTCCTGCTGAATGCATCTTCAAAAGACTGTAAGGAAAAGGCAAGCCAATCAAATCTAGCAAGCAGCTACTCTCAGGTGGTTAAATTCCATGGCAGATACCCAGCTAGAGCCTGGTGTATGTACCCCAAGCCAAGAGGAAAACAAGCCCAGTAAGGGTAAGAAGTGCAGGTACAGGAAAGAGTGGCAAGCAGAATCTAAAAAGAAGGCTGGTGACCTTCAGGGCCTTGTCTCCCACAGGGAACAGCCATGATTCAGTCTGGCTAATCTCTCCCCTACTCCAAAAAAACTCCCACCTAACGCCAACTCCTGCCCCTCCTTCTCAGACACTTCCATTGAGAATATGAGGAAGTCTAGGACTGTTTGTAAAAGAATAACTGGATTCAGTGGGTCTTAAACATATGTGATAAGGGCACAGATAAATATTCAAAAGCAGGCCACTACAGTGCCAAAAGATTAAATGTCTGGTTCTGCCTCTGCTACAAGAAATGCTGGATCAAGGGGCCATACAGAAAATGTCAAAAAGGGAAAGAGAATTCAGGGTGCCCAGCAAACACACTACCTTACTGGCGTATAGGTAGTATTGCTCTGCTACCCTCCCTCTGACATTCTGTCATAGCTCAGAACTCCTCCCACTGACTGTCTGTGAGGACGAAGAACCAATCATTTAACAGAGCCAGAACAGCCCTTCACATTCACATCCAGAACCCTTACAGTTTTCTTGTGCCACCATCAGAGAAAGATCTCTTGGGATATTGCTTCTATTAAACTGAGTGACATCAGCTGCAGAGCTCAGATAAGAAACTCCTTTTGAGTGTTATTTCCTCCCTCTACACTATTCAAGCACTGCTATAAAAGGCATTCGGCTGCTTTGACTGTTTTTTCTGATTAGAAATTTTGTGTATATTTCTATTTTTACTTTGACAGGCACGGTAAGGCTTGCCATTTGGAGGTTTTGACAGGAAAACTTGCTGATATTCCATGTTTTTCTTTTTGGTTATGATTATTTGAGATGATTGATTAGGATTACAACATTTAAAAAACATTTCTGTTTAAGTTGTGATTTTGGTACCATTTTGTATGTTAAACATATCTAAAAGGAATTTTTCATCTGTTTGTGATTTATTTCTAGCCTAGTACTGTTTTAGGCTGCATGCTTTCATTTTGACTGAAACTAACCCTTTTTTGTTTTACAAAATTAGGGAACTTTTGTGCATGTATTATATGCTTGGAACTGCGTTACTGAAACTGTCATTTTATTCAGTGCAATCTTTAGAATAGTAACCCCTGCTGAAAAAGACTTCAGTTTGCTTTTGGTGCCATTTTGTACGCTAAGTATTTCTGATAGGAATTTTTTTATTATTTATTTCTTGTCTAATATAGTTTTAGGCTGTATACATTCATTTGGTCTGAAACTAGCCTTTTTTTTTTTATTTTAAAGAACATCAGGCAACTTTTGAGCATGTATTTTGTACTTTGAACGGTTTTACTGAAATGCTGTCATTTTCTCAGTACTGTGTTCAGAATAGTATTCCTACAGATATAGTCGTTAGATTGTTGTTTAGAGGGAGAATAGTGGGATTTATCCATCTTCTTAATGGGCTGACTGTGCCGCCAGTATTTTGTATTGAGCTGATTAATTTCTTGTCCCCTGACTTGTTGGACTCAACCCCACCACCATCTTTCCCATCTACAAAAAAAAAAGAAGAATTCATAAAAATAATATGCCTTATCCTATGGCTTGTGACTGCACTGTAACCTTAGCGTTGGACATGCTATCAGACCACTTGCCTTCTGCTGGGGTGGTCATATTACCACAAGTCTGTGTGACACAAGGGTCTGATACTTCCTCCTGGACTGTACCATTGTCTGCTGCAGGTATGGGAGAACCAAACCCTTTAGATGCAGGAGAAGTCAGGGTTACAGAATCTGTTGCCAGTATAAATACTTCCCTCAGGGTATTCTCCCACTAGTTTAGTGTATGCCAAAAAGAGACAGAAGTCCCAACAAGTGGTGGGACAGCAGTCTCTGACTGGGTTTTCACCTGAGATGATAGCTATGGCTAGATCCATTACTAAAGCAGTTGACTACTGAGTGCATACTTGGGTTATAAGTAATGCTGGCGTTTCCACCACCGATCAGTCTGCCAAAGATCCTACTTTTGAAGGAGATTCTGTGTCTGAGGATACTGACCTCAGTTGGATCAGTCTGGTTCTTCTAATGGTGAACAGGTACAGGTACCCAGTTGTTTTATTTGGTTCCCTATTAGAAGACCGAAGACGCATTCTTTCGAGTGCGTCTTGGTCGAATTCAAAAGCCTGAAATGGCAAAATATCGAAGCGGCTTTTAAGCGAATTCTTTTCCAGGGAAAGAATTTGCTTGGCTGCTAAGGTATTTTGCCGTTTTTAGCACTGTAGTGCGGTCTCGGAGTTGGTATATTTAAGTAGGGGGGTGGGGGGGCACAGCCCCCCACTTCATGTAATGTTTAAAGTATTTTTTTTTTTTTTTTTTTTTTGTTGGAACCAAAAATCGCTGTTCTGACAGTTCAAAATTGTAAGCTTTCGCTTACATAGGGTCGATTAATCACCATTTGCTTTTTTAAGCACTCTGTGATCTAATGTAGACCCGTTTTATTTTTCCCAGATGTTGACTAGCTTTGGAGATGTACTCGGCTTGGAGCTATCTCTGGCTTTTCCCGAGATTAACACAGGTTTATGATCTCTTGGCAGATGAGGTCCCAGACATTCAGACCTTTCCTCCATTAATCCCAGCACTGGGGATGTCTTATAGTAGTTCCTCTTTCTTTATTGAGGCTGTGCCTAAGAAAGTGTTTTAAGAAATTTAGGGAGTGCTCTGCCTCCAAGATCCTTTGTGTGTGGTCCCTGCTTTGGTGTTCCTAGTGACCTTGGCTAATAAGAATACCATGTCTTCTTCTAACCCAGCCCTTCAACATTTTGTTTGTGTCTTTCGGCTTTTTCCCGGTTAGGGCAACATAAACTACGCAAATGGCTAAAATCTCAGAGAAAGAAGCAGGATCAGTCCAGCATTATAGCTTTTAAAGTGTTAAACTACCAGTGTTTTATGTCGAAGTTTGTGTTTGGATGCATGTCCAGTTTTGACAAGTTTATGCATTGTTGCCTGGAAAGCAAAAGGTCTATGTTAAAGATATTGTCTCTAATATTTCTCAGGTGTCAAAACATACCTTAAAAAGTGCTTTGCAGGGGGATGATTCTCTTTCTAGAAATGCAGCATTGTCAATGGTATGCTTGGTTGCACTTCCAGAATTTTTCTGACAGGCTAAAAAATGAGATTTTGAATGCTCCTCTAATTGTGTGTTTGATATAGTAGCTAATCGGATCCTTAAACACTGGAATGACAGATGTAAATTGATGAAAGGAGTATTGAAATATTCCGTATTTCCAAGTTCTACTCCTTTAAGAAAGATAACTTTCAGTAGCCTAACAGAAGTCCCAGCCGAACAAGAACAGCAGGACAACAACTCCACCAAGATGAACATGAATGGTTCCCTTCCCTAAAAGAATACCTCTCCCCAAATTTGTGACTGCCAAGGCACGATACCTGTCTTTATCAAGTTTTCTGTTGGGTGCCTTGTTTCTCATGTTGGCTGTAAGCAAGGCAGCCTGGCTGTCAGTTGTTTCCAACAATTGGATGCTAAAGGTTGTTGGCATGGGTTACAAATGGCAGTGGAAAGGCCATCTGCCTCCGTTCTGGAAGGCTCCCCGTCGTCTGCTGCACCAGACTTTTATTACCTCCTATTCTCCACAAATGCTGGACTCTGGGTCATAGAACCAGTCCCTCCTTTGGAAAGAAAGAGAGACTTCTACCCAAGAATTTTCTTGTTTCTCAAAAACAGTATTCGAAAGTGATGGACCTTTCTTTTCTGAAAACGTTTGTCAAAGTCCCCAAGTTCAAGATGCAGACCGTGGTTCCTCTGTTGACAGACCATTGCTTCATGGTGACCCTGGACTTGAAGAATGCCTATCATCATATCATCATTGCTCATTGCTTCAAGAGCTATCTGTGATTTGTTGGGTCTGCTTCACACAATCAGTTTTCTGTATTGCCCTTTGGGCCATCCACTGCACCGTAAGTGTTAGCCAAACACCCTCCTCTAGAAATGGCCCACTGTCAGACTCGACATTCACATCTTTCTATACTTGGATGACTTGCTGATCTGTGCAAAGTTTGTGTCCTGGTGTTTAGAGTAGCAAGAGAAGGTCTTGACCTTACTCTGCCATCTAGGGTTCAAGTTGAACCTCCAAAAATCATGTTTGTCACCCTCACAAAGACTCGCCTTTCTATGGTTGCTTGCTCAACTCCAAGAAAATGCCCTTTCTACCCAAAAACAAGGTCCTGTCATACCAGAATATGTTTCTGGAATTCTCCAAGAGGAATGTCACCTTGGCGAGAGAATTCCTAAATATTCTTGGACTGATGGATTCTGGGATTCTCATGATACCACTGGCCCATCTTCACATGTGAAAAATTCAGCAATATGCCCACAGTTGTTGGACCCAACGTCTCCGTTCCCTGGAGTCCCAGTTGCTAGTGCTGCCCTTCATCAGACAATAGCTACAGTGGTGGAAATATCAGTTGAATATCAGTCCAGGGCTTCTCCTCCAATGCCAATACAGTCTGTCCAAACAGATTTATCCGGTTGTGCTGAGGAGTTGTGCCAATGGGGATGCAAGTGCAAATCATGTGGGAGCCCAGTGATGCATGGAAGCATATCAGTATCAAGGAGATGTTGGCAGTGATTGATGCCTTCAGAGTCCTTCACCACCTTAGGACTGTGGGTCCTCTTCTAGTGGTTATGGACACCACCACAGTGATGTGGAACCTTAACAAGCAAGGGGGTACAAGATCTTGCCCTCTGTGCCAGTTAGCATTGATAGCCTGGGAGCAGGCTTCTCAGTACTCTCTGACTGTTTAAGAATCATACATAGCATCAGAGCAAAACATTGTGGCAGACAGATTAAACAGATCCTAGGCAGACCTACAGGAGTGGAAGCTTAAGTCAGCTGTGTTTCAGGATCTAGTCCAGATGTGGGGAACACATCAAACAGATCTGTTTGCATCTTTCAAAACAGACTGTTGGAAAAATTCTGTTCCAGATATCTTTACAGCCATGCTTGGGGGACATATGCATTCTTGTTCTCTTGAACAGGAATGTTCCTGTATGTAAGCCAAATTTCGTTAATGTCATGTTGCACATTTCGTTTAGTGAAAACTTTCTTGTGTGTGTTTCTGCCCTTTCTACTGATTCACATGATAGTTCTGAAAGGTCAAAAAGAAATGCCAAAGGTCATTTTAATACTAAAAAAAATGTAATAATAAAATATATTGTTATATATTATTATATATAATTATATATTAATTATATAAGTTATATAATTTATATAATATAATATTTAATATAATATATTAATATAATATATTAATGATAAATAATATTTAAATAAAATATTTTTTGGAAATATTAAGTACAGATGAATATGTATGTCCATCGTAATAGTATGCATGCCCCACATACATTTAAAAGCATAGTAAAAAATTCAAGTTGTTAGAGCAAGCAGACTTAATACTGATAATTATGTATGTAGTAGTAAAATAGATGAAATGCCAGTAGAGTTTAAGGAAAGGAGCTATGAAACTAACCTACTTGAAGAAACTAAGAATGCAGTGTTAGAAAGTAAAGAGTTGGATGCCAAACCATATTTTTCAGCATTGGGAAGAGGCGCAGATACTATGAATAGGAATAGTAAAAATAATCAAGTTAGCTATGTTACAGCCTATAGTCGTAGGTTTCATGGCATTAAAAATATCACAAAGAACTGGGATATATTAAAAACTATGCCCGAGATAAGTAGGGTAGTGGGAGATCAACACAGTTTTTCATATAAGAAATGCTCTAATTTAAAACAACGTCTTTGTTATAAAGACATATCTTATAGCAGACAACAGAAAATAAGTAGAATAAATGAGAGGGACCCACCCGTTATAATTGTAAATGTTGTGATGACATCGATAAGAATAAAATATTTGTACATCCCATAACCAAGAAGGAATTTACATTTAATGTCTTTGCAACATGTAACACAATTAATATAGTATACATGGCTTTGTGCACAAAATGCTTAGCATTTTATGCAGGCAAAAGTACTAGAAAGTTCAAAGATAGGATTACAGACCATAAATCAGATATACGCAGGCAGGGAAGTGCTTAGCAATACTTTGGCAAAGCATGTTAGAGAAAGGGATTGACCATAGGTTTGTGTTTAAGGTGATTGGTCAAAAGAATAAAAATATAAGGGGAGGAGGTATAAATAATATACTTGAAGTATGTGAATATGAATAGATTTTAGGCTTAGAAGCTGACCATATACTGGGATTGAATACAGCACTAAATTTTAAACCAATATTAAGAAACAAATAAATACTGAAATAGTTGCTAGAAATTTTATTGTTTATGGTCTGCATATGTCCTAATGTTTTGTAGGTATTTTACAAAAAATATGACTGTATTTTATTGTATTGTTTTATGGATGAGACCATTTAAGCTTTTTTATATACATAATTGAATTATTAGGTAATTGGCTGTCACATGATTTTATTGCTTAAATATGGTTTGAATTTTGACTGTTGTATGAACACACTGAGGAAGGGTTTTGCCTGAAAGCTTCTTTGTGAGTTGAATAAAAGTTATTCTACATTCAGCATGTCCGCATTTTCAGAGTTTATTTGTTTTAGTTTACTGAAACCAGGAATTGCTAGTCTGCCGACGCTCAAATACTTTGATGTTCACAAACCAGTAACACTTTCCTGTGATGCTTCGAAATGTGGACTTGGTGCAGTTATTTTACAAGGGGATCAAACTGTTGCCTACGCATTGAGAACTCTTACCCAAACTGAACAGTAGTACACCCAGATTGAGAAGGAGATTTTGGCAATTGTGTTTGCATGTTCGAAGTTCCATGATCATGTTTATGGTAGACCTATCCAGGTTGAAACGGTTCACCAACCCCTAGTCACTATCCTTTGAAAGCCAATGCACTGTGCTCCAGCCAGATGCTGAGATTGCAAAAGTACAATTTCAATCTTTTCTACTAGAAAGGCAAACTTCTTTATCTTGCTGATACGTTATCCAGATCACCCAGAAACACCACTGAACAGAATGACAATCAAGGTTCTCAATTGTCTGATGATTTTGAAGTCACAGAAGTGAGAAATTTTTCTTCTACATGTCTTGTTAAGCTGAGAGAACACACCGCCACATATTCAGTTTTGCAAAGGCTCAACCACTTTATCAGTCAAGGATGGCCGTCAAAGCAACCTAGTTTACCTCAAGAACTGCAACCTTATTTTCCATGCAGATGAGATCTTGTCTGACAAGGTATCATAATGAAATTCCAAAAGTAATTGTTCCAAAATCCTTGCAGCCTGAGTACATTACTATCTTGCATCGTGGTCACCCAGAAACTTAAGCTACCAAGAGAAGGGCAAGAAATTTTTTTAGCCTTCTGTGTCACAAGACATTGAGAGAGCACTTTCTTCTTGTTCAGTATGTAATAGTACAAAGCCTCATCAGAAAGAACCACTTCAGCTTAACCAGATTCTAGAACTACCTTGGTCGACCGTAGCCACTTGTATCTTCAAGTGGGTCTTAAACATATGTGATAAGCGGGGCACAGATAAATATTCAAAAGCAGGCCACTACAGTGCCACAGGCAAGATTAAATGTCTGGGTTCTGCCTCTGCTACAAGAAATGCTGGATCAAGGGGCCATACAGAAAATGTCAAAAGGGAAAGAGAATTCAGGGTGCCTATGCAAACACACACTACTCTACTGAAGTGATAGGTGAGTATTGTTTCTCTGCTACCCTCCCTCTGACATCTCTGTCATAGCTCAGAACTCCCTCCCACTGACTGTCTGTGAGGACGAAGAACCAATCATTTCAACAGAACTTCAGAACAGCCTCTTCACGATTCACAGCCAGAACTCCTACAGTGTTTCTTTGTGCACCACCATCAGAGAAAGATCTCTTGGGATATTGTTTTTCCTATTAAACTGAGTGACATCAGCATGCAGGCTCAGATAAGAAACTCCCCTTTGAGGTGTTATTTCCTCCCTCTACACTATTCAAGCACTGCTATAAAAGGCATTTGGCTGCTTTGCACTGTTTTCTGATTAGAAATTGTGTGTATATTTCTATTTTTACTTTGACAGGCACGGTGTAAAGACTTGCATTTGGAGGTTTTGACAGGAAAACTTTGCTGAGTATTCCATTTTTACTTTGGATTTATGATTATTTGAGATGATTGGATTAGGATTACAACATTTAAAAAACATTTCTGTTTAACTTTACATTTTGGGTACCATTTTGTATGTTAAACATATCTTTAAAAGGAATTTTTCATTCTGTTTCAGATTTATTTCTAACTCAGCTACTGTTTTAGGCTGAATCCTTTCATTTTGATTCAGAAACTAACCCTTTTGTTTTACAAAAATTAGGGAACTTCTTTTGTGCATGTATTGTATGCTTGAACTGCATTACTGAAACTGTCATGAACATTCCAGTGCAATCTTTTAGAATAAGTAACCCCTGCTGAAAAGACTTCAGTTTGCTTTTGAACGCCATTTTGTATTAAAAGTATTTCCTGATAGGAATTTTTATTATTTTATTTCTTGTCTAATATAGTTTTTAGGCTGTATACATTCATTTGGTCTGAAACTAGCCTTTTTTTTTTTTTTTTTTCACAAGAGACATCAGGCAACCTTTGAGCATGTATTTTGTACTTTGAACGGTTTTACTGAAATGTTGCCATTTCTCAAGTACTGTGTTTCAGAATGAGTATTCCTACAGATATAGTCGTTAGATTGTTGTTTTAGAGGGGAGAATAAGTGGGATTTATCCATCTTCTTAATGGGCTGACTGGTGCAGCCAGTATTTTGTATTGAGCTGATTAATTTCTTGTCCCTGACTTGTTGGACTCAACCCCACCACCATCTTTTCCCATCTACAAAAAAAAAAAGAAGAGATTCATAAAAATAATATGCCTTATCCTATGGCTTGTGAGCTGCACTGTAACCTTAGCTTTGGACATGCTATCAGACCACTTGCTGCCTTCTGCTGGGAGTGGTCATATTACCACAAGTCTAGTGTGACACAAAGGGTCTGTGATACTTCCTCCTGGACTGTACCATTGTCTGCTGCAGGTATGGGAGAACCAAACCCTTTAGATGCAGGAGAAGTCAGGGTTACAGAATCTGTTGCCGAGTATAAATGCTTCCCTCAGGGAATTATTCTCCACTAGTTTAGTGTATGCCAAAAAGAGACACAAGTCCCAACCAAGTGGTGGGACAGCCAGTCTCTGACACTGGGTTTTCACCTGAGATTATAGCTATGGCTAGATCCATTACTAAAGCAGTTGACTACTGAGTGCATACTTTGGTTATAAGTAATGCTGGCGTTTCCACCACCGATCAGTCTGCCAAAGATCCTACTTTTGAAGGAGATTCTGTGTCTGAGGATACTGACCTCAGTTGGATTAGTCTGGTTCTTCTAATGGTGAACAGGTACCCAGTTGTTTTATTTGGTTCCCTATTAGAAGACCGAAGACGCATTCTTGAGAACAATGCCGTCTTGGTCGTAATCAAAAAAAGCCTGAAATGGCAGAAATATCGAGGCGGCTTTTAAGTTTAATTCTTTTCAGGAAAGAATTTGCTTGGCTGCTAAGGTATTTTGCCGCTTTTAGCTTACTATGAATCTTTTGGTCTACAGTCTGGTACTGGTATATTTAAGTAGGGGGTGGGGAGCTGGCCCCACCTTCATGTAATGTTTAAAAGTATGTTTTTTTTTTTTTTTACCAAAAATTGCTGTTCTGACAGTTCGAAATTGTAAGCTTTCGCTTACATAGGGTCGATTAATCACCATTTGCTTTTTTAAGCACTCTGTGATCTAATGTAGACCCGTTTTATTTTTCCCAGATGTTGACTAGCTTTGGAGATGTACCGGCTTGAGGCTATCTCTGGCTTTCCGAGATTAACACAGGTTTATGATCTCTTGGCAGATGAGGTCCCAGACATTTCAAGGACCTTTCCTCCATTAATCCCTAAAAGCGCACTGGGGATGTCTTATAGTAGTTCCTCTTTCTTTATTGAGTCTGTGCCTAAGAAAGTGTTTAAAGAAATTTAGGGAGTGCTTGGCCTCCAAGATCCTTTGTGTGTGGTCCCTGCTTTGGTGTTCCTAGTGACCTTGGCTAATAAGAAGACCATGTCTTCTTCTAACCCAGCCCTTCAACACATTTTGTTTTGTGTCTTTAGAGGCTTTTTCCGGTTAGAAGACAGCATATAAACTACGCAAATGGCTAAAATCTCAGAGAAAGAAGCTGGATCAGTCCAGCATTATAGCTTTTAAAGTGTTAAACTACCAGTGTTTTATGTCGAAGTTTGTGTTGGGATGCATGTCCAGTTTTGACAAGTTTATGCATTGTTGCCTGGAAAGCAAAAGGTCTATGTTAAAGATATAGGGCAGGATTCACAAAGCCTCCGTGTAAGAGTTATAACTCATACACGGAGGCTGCAGTTAAACGGAATGATGTCAGCATGCTCTGCATATTCATGAGAGCATGCTGAATCACACCAAAGGCTAACACGGTCCGTGTAAGACAGTAGAGGGGCGTGTCCGTGAGGCGAGCCCTGTGGCCTGACACGCCCCCAGAAGAGTAAAAATTGCCCAAAGTAAACACCCGCCAGAGTCCATGGAAATGTGAATAAACACAACACAACCACGTCCCCACAGACTACAGACATAAAATGTACAAATGAACATCACATAATTTTTTTTAAATTGTAAAGATGTTTAACCGTGGAGATCGCTTGCTACCATTGTCATTGCGAAATTGCCCGTGCACAGCTTCACAGTTAGCAGTCAGTGGGAGGCATATAAGAACTAAATATGCAAAGTAAGCCAAGAAGCAATAGTGTAGCGGTAGAGATGTTGGCTGAAGAGCAGGCATTCATGGTTCAAGCTCCCACAACACCAATTTTTATTTTCAGCAAAATAAACACGAAACAAGTCCCTGACAAATATGTACACATAAAATCACATTTTATGTAAAATGTAATGAAATAGCCCATTTATATTAAAGAAATGTGAGGTAACAAAGCAATAAAAAATGCCAGATATGCCCATAGCTGAGCTACAGTTTAACAGGGTGAGTGCATCTGCCCGTAGGTGAGCAGTGGTTTAACTGGTGCAAAATGAGTGCCCGTAGCTGAGCAGTGGTTTAACACGCTGAATCTATGTGCCCCTAGCTGAGCTGGGAGCATAATAATGCGTGCGAAAGCCAAATGAGGCTTAAACCAGCGTGCCCGTCCGCTGCAAACAAGCTAACCCGGCCAGACAGCGTTGAGCAACCCGTGTAAAAGCTGCCTTTACACAGACACACCCCTTAGCTTGTCTAGACTGTCATAAAAAATAAAAAGTAGTGGCCAGGTTCGAACCTAGGATACTATACACCATAGTCAAGGTACCGAATTACTAAGCCATGACAGCAGTACCTATAAATGGAATAATAGCTAATATATAGGAATGAATACAAACTGGAGCATGACAATGCAGGTTTACTGAAGTTGATACAATTCCAAAATGGCCAATCACAGATATATGCGGGAAAAACGGACTATATAAGCCCCATAGGCGGGAATACACAGCATAAACGATTGTAGAACTGAACTGCAGCCAGAATGACAGGAGTAGGAGTGGGTAGTTGCTTTCAAGCACAGAGGTGGGGCGTTGAGGAGTCCAGGTACATGGTCTGGCTCATAGTCCACAATCATGAGGCCCAACTCATGCAGGGCCAGGTCCTCTGGGGAGCATACAGGGCTGAGGCGTGGGACCGGTTGGCTCATGATCTCACCAGTGCCACAGGGATTCCAAGGACTGGTGAGCAGGTCCATCACCACCATGCGGACCTGAAGAGATGCATGCAGGACCAACTGAACCTTTGGATCCAGGAGGCCCGGCAAATGCCCAACTCCCCACTACTGAGTAAGTTACATTTAATTATGTATGTAAGAAATTAAACTAGCTGATATTATGGAGATGTGTATTCCAATATTACTTCATTTATATTACAGCTGCAGGTGTCTGTTCTCGCGAACGCAGAGCCTATGGCGATAGGCTGGTCTTGATTGCGCTCACCAGGCAGGTCAGTAATCCACTACCAGTAACTGTAAAGAAATATAAAAGTATGACAGTCAGCAAAAGAGTCCATTGTAATCACTAAGGAATAAAATGTGCAAGTAACAGTGTGAAAGTGTCTGCAAGTATTGCTTGATTACAAAAGTGTGTTGCAGCCTGTAAGCCAAACAGAAAAATGAAAATGTCTGACATAAATTCTGAAATAAAAATGCCCCACCTGTAAGAAAATAGTACACAACCTGCAGCAGGCTGAAAAGTATAGCTGCAGAAGATGATGAAACCACATGTGTGAAATATATCCCTGTTGAAATACTGAAACATGACAGAAGTGAGACTGCTGGAAAGGATTGTAATAATTACAGGTAAAACATGTCAGTAAAGCCTAGAAGTAAGTACCATCCTGAATAGTAAAATGAAAACAAATGAGAGAGTGTGAGAAAGTGTCATGAATCCAGCAATACAGTAGTAATAACCCCTGAATAAAGTATACTGCAGTCAAGACAGAATGAAATGCATGTGAGAATCAAAACCAAACAGCGAAATCTGTTCAAAGTGTTGCTGCATCTGGAATGTGTATCCCAAAATCTGGATATGTTGCTCTCAGTCTGCAATATGCAGATAGTATGATTGTCCGATATACCAAACATCCGCACTTGTCTATAGCTATATAAAGCAAATGTAGCAGGATGATGTAGCTGAAAAAAGCTAGATATGAATGTGTATGAAGAAGTATATTGATGTTGCAGTAACAGTCCTATCACCAAGTTGAAATAGTTATCATATTGGAAACTGTAGTTAGAACAGTAGTGTGTATATATGTGCAGCTATTAGAAATGAACAGCATATGTATTGGTATTCGAAGGTGTTAATATTGTTTGCTTCACCCCACCCTATAACCACATATAACCCAATCCAGCAATACAGTAGTAATAACCCCTGAATAAAGTATACTGCAATCAAGACAGAATGAAATGCATGTGAGAATCAAAACCAAACAGCGAAATCTGTTCAAAGTGTTGCTGCATCTGGAATGTGTATCCCAAAATCTGGATATGTTGCATTCAGTCTGCAATATGCAGATAGTATGATTGTCTGATATACCAAACATCCACACTTGTCTACAGCTATATAAAGCAAATGTAGCGGGATGATGTAGCTGAACAAAGCTAGATATGAATGTGTATGAAGAGCAATAAAATGTATATTGATGTTGCAGTAACAGTCCTATCACCAAGTTGAAATAGTTATCATATAGGAAACTGTAGTTAGAACAGTAGTGTGTATATATATGTGCAGCTATTAGAAATGTACAGCATATGTATTGGTATTTGAAGGTGTTAATATTATTTTCTTCACCCCACCCTATAACCACATATAACCCATTCCACGTGAAAATGGTATGTGCAATTACAATTAACACCCCTGGACATTTGTCCTGTTGGGTCATATATATTTGCATGTCCGTTGATGCATCTGCCCTGTTCATACATCCAAACCTGATGGCCTGTTGCCATTAATTAATCCTGCATGTTGTTGGACTGTGTATTGCTGTTCAAATTATGCATGTGTTATGCACGCTGTTCAATGGTAAGAATATCTGGGTGTTTGGTTAATGGGAATACTAATGCATGCTGTTACAACTAATTGTGAATGGTATTATATGTCACTAACCCAAACTGTCATGACATAATGCAAAACATGGGGCGACAGAAGAAGGCCGGTTCCAGCGGACCCACCTCTCCCACCTCAGCTGGCGAGTGCACCTGGCACTAGTGCCCATTTTGGACCCTCCTCCAGTGGCCCTGTGCCACCTGCGGGTGGAAGCGCTGCAAGGGATGGGGCTCGCCCCCCCTCTGCAGAAGTGTGGCCGGAGGAGAACCACCACTCACCCTCCATAGCGTCAGACTGTGGTGCGTGGGAGATTCGGGACTCTGTTCACCATTCCTCCCGCCAGCTTGAGGCAGGTGGCACAACATCTGGGCATGCCTGTTGCCCGGCCTACAGCCCCCAGCACAGCCCCGTCCTGGGCAGTGAAGGAACAGTGGCAACTGCCTATGGGTGGGGATATCAGTTCCACTGTTGCCATTTGTGGGCTAATGGGCTCTGGATATCCAAACCTCCGTCCCCGTCAATTGTGTAACCCCCCCACACGTGTCATACACACCGCCCCTGTATGCGTCTTGTTTGTCTTGTCTGTTTACCTACCCAACCTACCTCCCCAGCTGTACCGACTTCCTTCACCTGACATACCACTCTCACCTGAAAAAAAAAGGGCACTCTGTACCCACAAAAAAATTACGCCCCATACATAGCTGCCCATTTTGCACACATGTCTGCCTGACATGGAAACTATCAATTACAATTGGCTGCACAACAAGTATTATTGTTGTCCTGACACCTCTCTCAGGGGTGGAAGGTTTCAAATGTCACACCAAATTACATACATATGCACAGCTGTTGCTGATGAAGAAATAGGCATCTATGGGCCTTACCTACATCCCTCCTACAAATCCCAAGCTTGTTTCCCTACTGTCTTACCCTCTTTGTGACCCCCTTTTCACCACTTTCCTGTCTCCCCATTTTCATTTCTTTCAAAGAAAATAGTGCGGGTGTGTGCCAGAGTAAACACTGTTAAGCGGTTGTAAGCGGGTGTCACGCGTGTGTCTTGTGAGCTAACCGCCAGTGTGCATGGGTGAGCTCCAGCAAACCAGTGCTAACCGGTTAAAACTGCTTAAAGTGCCTTAGTCACTTTGATTGTCAGGTCCTGTACTCAGTTCAATAGCAAAATAAAATCCCACTGTCAGTCCCAAACCCAGGACCTTGGAAACACTAGTCAGTATGACCTACCACTAAGCCATGACTCTTATACAAGAACATTGTGCTAAAATACATATAACATGTAATAGTAGGGATGAATGTAAAGGGAATATAGGATGTGTAGTACCCAAAGCATGTCATGTAGAATTATTGTCAAAACTACTGGATTCCCATAATAGTAGTGTGTGAACAGAAACAGCCATGCTAGTTGTTAGCTTGTAGGTAATAATGTCAGTTAATGTACATATATAAATGTATGTATAATGTATATATATATATATATATATATATATATATATATATATATATATATATATAAATATATATCTATATATAGTTGTAGGTGCCATTGTGCATACACACTTACTACAGGGAACGGGAGAGAGGAATAGAGAAATGTGAATCTACAACACAGCCTGAATCATGAGAGCGATACTAACCTTTACACTCACAGAACAGTGTCCACAGCATACCAGCATGGTCCCCGCCCTTACAATCTGAAAGGGCAATGCCTATCTCACATACCCTTTTATAGCACTGACCTGAAATCACAGTGAGAACTGCAATCAGTACACAACTGGCTGTATGCAATTAGCAAATGCTGGCTTACAATTGGTGCAGAGGCCATCACATGGACCTATGCAGATACCTACAAAAGCATCCAGTACTAACACTCCACACATGCAATACATTCATTGCACTGTCTGGAAGCAGACAGAGGGAGAGAGAAAACTGAGAGAGAGAGAACAAAGAAAAAAAAAACCCTACACACTGACTGTGACTCTAAGCTGTCAGCAGTGACAGTAGCAGCAGGAATCAGAAGCAGTGGTAATGCAACCAGCTGCGACAAACACAGGTAATGCAAAGTAGCAGGTTAATAGTGTGCATACTGTGAACCCTCCAAATGTGTCATAGGTCTGTATCTATAGGTATGTCCGTGTGATATGTTGTGTGTACGTAGTTCCACCAAAAGGGGATCTGACCATACATTACATGTCAATCTGTTAGGCCATGATCCTGGCAGCAGTTGTCTGTGCGTTGCCCTCAGCAATGGCTGTAGTGACTGCTTTGAAAGGTCAGCCAGGTTCAAAAGGCAGGATCAGCGCATCACAAAGGCACACTGGCTGGGAACAAGTGTTGCAGGTACCCGATATCACTGCATATGCATCCCATACTGAATAATTCCATAGCTTAGCAGACCAGGCCGGTTATGCATATGATGTGGTAGTTCCCAGGGTCAGTTGAGGTGCCTCCTTAGTGGTGTGGGACCACTGTCACTGTATGCCACTGTCCAGGTACATATCCTGTAAATGCGGCCAAGATAAATTATCAGTGTTATATGCGGTTGTATGTCCTCTTGGAGTGCAGGTAGCACACATCCAGGGATACCATGAGGTCACAGTGATGCTGTGTGTTCTGCTCTGCTGAGGACGACCCTCACCTGGACATGTGAGATGATAGGGAGGTTACATACAGCTGTGATAACTATTTCAACTGGTGGGGAGAAGGAGGGATCGTGCACGAACCTGTCTGCAAGACTGTTGCCAATATCTGTGTGTTTGGTGAATGTTAAGTAGGTGTGTATTAACACAGAGCATATCTGAGGCATTTGGTCCATATGTGTAACATAACTGAAGAAGGTCTTGTGGTCATCCATAGTGTTTGTGGCCATTTCCCTTCCAGAGTAGGCCGTGGCCGTTATGAGGGACCGTAGCATAGTACCAGTGCTGACCACAGATGCCTTCTCTTAATGTGAATGTGCTCTGTCCTGCAGTAGCCTCCTGCTATTGTTATGCAATCTGCTCTGTCTGGGGTCCACCGGATAGGATGCCTAACCTTTGTGCATAGGGTCTGGGTTAGAAATGTGTGTGCAAGTTCCATGCAATCTGTGGCATGTCCGTGGTAAGCATTTGCAAAGGGGTCAGCAGTGTGGGTTGTGGCTTCCACTGGCCCAGTGTGCTGCATGGATACCATCTCAGTCCTAACAAGTGAATAACTGTCTAATCACATACATATCAAAGTAGTCTACTGTGCTGGTGATGGTAGTGGGATATGTATATCCAGGCCGAGTAACTTGTGTCCACATCACACTAGTGGATGGCGTCCCACATACAGTACCTTGGGATGAACCCCCAGAGTGAGGTTGTGCATTGGACCTGTCGGTGTGTGCTGACCGATGGGGCATGCTACTATGTTGTGTGGAATGTGGCAGGTATTGTTGCACAGGTGTTGGCTGAGCACTGATATCTGGCCATGTACCTGTGTATCCACCACGACACACACACATGCAACATATGGGAGTAGTAGTATATCACTACACATGAGTATCATGTATAGTATGTGTGCCATATATTCCTGACATAGTTTGCTGATATCCTGTTTGTGTTCTCTTCCAGGGAGATGGCGCGTCAGCGTAATCCCGCCTACTCTGCAGCGGAAGATGAGGAGATCCACCAGAGCCTGGTGCGGGAGTATGACACCCTTGACACCCTGTTTCCCGCACCAGTCAGAATCAGCAGGAGAGGGCTGCACTGTGGCAAGACCTTGTCCGTAGGGTAAATGATATTGCCACGCATAATAGGACATATGAGCAGGTACGACATCACTGCATTGATTTAATCCGAAGTGTCCGTCAGCGTGCATCAGATATCCACAGGCAACAGGTTGCCACAGGAGGTGGGGTGGCCACACTCCCCCCCCCCCCACCAGACTGGAGGGGCTACTCCTAAGTGTTGTGGCTCCAGCCCCGGAACAGCAACAGCAGTACACCTGCATCATGATGGAGGCTGGATCCACACAGCAGCACGACATGGAGCGTGCAGGTAATATGCCATATGTACACTTGACTGTTCTGTACACTGTTAGTTTATGCATGTGTAAGGTGTGTCCGTGGTATGTATCTGTCATCATAGTATGTAATTGTGCATGTGTGATACTGGCAATATCAGCAGCTGACGTGTGAAAGGCAGCTGGTGTACTACTGCACTGTATCATATGCAATATCAATGGCACAGTTGTGCCCACTGACATTAATCTCATCATTTCTGCAGGTCACTCCGGGGTTACAGCAAGGCAGGCCATCCATGCTGGTGAGTGTGTTTAACATAACCTGTAATAGTCCTGATAATGCTAGTAACAGTAGTGTAACTCAGTAATGCTCTGTGTGTATACTGCGGGGTGTGCATGAGTGCCTGTGCCCATGTGTCCACGTGTGCATGTGTGCCTGTGTCCACATGTGCATGTGTGCCTGTGTCCATGTGTGCCTGTGTGCATGTGTCTACGTGTGCATGTCTGCATGTGTGCCTGTGTGCATGTCTCCACGTGTGCATGTCTGCATGTGTGTCTGTGTCCATGTGTGCCTGTGTCCATGTGTGCAGAAGTGCATCACTGGTAACAATGTCTGGAGACTGTAAACTGTGTTTCCTGTCTTCCTCCCACAGGTTCTGGTGCTGCTCTGGTGACCTGCAGCAGGGAACCTGAATCTTGTGCCACGGGTACTGGTAATGATGATATTTGTGTAATAGTACAGGAAGGTGTGTCAGGGTCCGCTATTGGTCAGCCAATTGACAGTACACAGCTGTCAACCCCATCATTGCGCACAGTCATCCTGCCAGTACATCCTTTGTCACCATTGTCCCTAGGTGATGGACAGGATACAGTGGGCATAGACCAGGGTAATGTGGTACCTGTGGCACATGCGTCCCCACACAGCAGCCATGGGCAGGGTCCTCCGATGGTACCCCACAGACATTTGCCCATGGGTTCTCGTGGGAGCATCCGTGGGCGTACTGCCTCTGGCCGACGTGTCCAAAGAGGTCTGTCAACCTCAACTATGTTTCGGACTGTCATGCAGGCACAGTCGCGTATGGAAAGGTACACCAGACAGGGTCTGAGGGAGCTGAGAGCATGTCGCACAGCCATGACAGTATGCGTGACATTGCGGATG
This sequence comes from Protopterus annectens, assembly GCF_019279795.1. Taxonomy (NCBI): domain Eukaryota; kingdom Metazoa; phylum Chordata; order Ceratodontiformes; family Protopteridae; genus Protopterus; species Protopterus annectens. The sequence goes on along the minus strand of NC_056733.1, from coordinate 425,264,497 downwards.
CTATCTGTAATTTCACCAATGTCATAGACAGACGTTGTGGGGACATATTACAGCAGTTCCACAACCAAATGTCCATGAGCCAGGGCAATGGTGGGCGTTTGCGGCATCGACGTGGTCGTATGCCGGCAACAGCAGCAGCTGGCAGTCGGCGCGGCCGACAACAGGCTCGCGCATGCCCCCATAGTGCCAGCAGCAGCCCCAGCAATGCTGGGTCTGTGCTGTCATCGGAGTGCCCCAGGAGACCACGTGCACCTGGCTCTGGACAGTCCCAACAGGGACCTGTGTCCAGTCAACACACTCCCGCTTCTGATGACAGTACCCAGTCTGGCTTAGTACTGGATACGGTCCATAGCACCCCTGCCAGGCACAAGTACCGTGTCTGTGCCCACAGACACTCATCTGTATGACCTGCCAGGTACAGTCTGTGGCTGTCCACAAACCCCTGTATATGGCAGCCATGAGGTGGAACTGTGTGCATGCATACACACATGCGAAATGTTAACACCTAGGGCGACCACATACACGCACACACTGCACCAACACTGCCCCACCCTGTACTGCTGCCCATCACCAACACACATACACACACATGTCAATTGGTGGTATCAGTGGCTGACTCAGGCATACCTAATTCACACCCTGTGCATATGATGACACTGTGCCACCTCCTGCAATCTCCAACCTCATTGCGGGAACAGGTAAACACGTTGCTGATGCACAGGGTGACTACATAGAAGTGTATTAGTATCATGTTGGTAACAGTACAGTGTGCTGCTATGACTGTGTGTATATCCCAGCATGCCTGCTGCCGTAACTGTATGAATGTCCTGAATTGTTATCTGCACCCATAGTACATACCAAAGTGTAACAGCTGCACATAATTGCATGCCGGTGGTAAGATTGTCAACAGATAGCCGCATACATGGGTAGCACAGGGGGGAAGCTAACGCAAGTAGTGATATGCAATGGTGGACATGTACAATAATGGTGTCAAGTTGCCAACGACGACTATGCAATGTGGATGTTTGTGCATGTAGATATGTGTACAGTACCAATGTAATCCAAATCGTGTACAGTACCAATGTAATCCAAATCACAAATAACTATGACATAATATCAGTTCTACCATGGGCATCTGCGCTGTGTATTCCTGGGTACATGTTGATAGTGCCTACATATTTGCATTGTTACTTACTGTTATTGTTACCCCTTCTTTGTTGTACAATGCAGTACTTCCAGCCCTGCTTACTGTAGCTTTGTTTGCATGCATGTTCGCTTGGGGTTCCCTGGAACACTGCTTAAACCTGCAATGCAGAGTTACAGTGCTTCTGTAGACTCCTAGTGACATCTGCATAGCGTGACTTTATGTCAACTTTACACATGACAGAACGTCACTGTCTGTCCTGTACGCATGTACGTTGCCTGTGACACATTGCACATGTCTTACCTGGCATTTACCCATGTGTGCAGTCATATTATGCCAGTGCTATGAAACAGTAGCGGTACACCCACACATACACACCTTCAGTATGTTGTTCCCCATTGGCCCTATGTGTTGGTACTCACCATGGCAATCACACTACTAGGGTAGCATGTGCAAAGGTATCCTGTGAATCACCTCTATGGTCCAGTTGTGGTTTATGTGAGTCATGTGGCAATGTCACAGCTGCCACATGTATGCAGTCAGCCATCACCCTTGGCCAGGAACGTACAACACATGTGTGGGATGCCACCACACAGCCAATCTGGGGACTGAGCTCTCTGAACCCAGTAATGCCATACCCTGTCAGGTGGCATGTCATATATACTACATCCTGGACAAACTTCAAACCCAATCCCTGCTGCTACTATTGATAAAACCCCTGAAGATGTTTCTGATAGTTTTGACCAATTCTTTACTGAGACATTTCAAGCCCTAGCTAGACATCTACCTCCTAGCTACCCTGGTCCTGAAAGTAGCACCCCTAGAAACCTACTTGCGTTCAGCTGCCAACCAGTTGCCACTTCACTTCTCCGTACCTTGATTGAAAAAGTAAAACCCACTACACATTCTGCTGATCAACTCCCTGCCGAGTACCTACAAAAATCAGCTGATGCTATTGCTTACCCCGTCTCAAAACTAACCATGGTAGAATCTAAATTTCCCACCATCTGGAAAATATCCTATGTAATCCCACTTCACAAAGGAGGCAGCTCTACTGAATTCTCCAATTATAGGCCAATAACTATACTCTCTCCACTTGCAAAGATTATGGAAACTTTATTCATAGACAATTCATGCACCACCTAATCCAAAATCGCCTTATGGCAGACACTCAGCATGGCTTCTGTCCTCATCACAGCACTACTTCAGGCCTCCTAGCCTTTACTAACACCATAAACCATACTTGCAGCACTAATTATATATCCTCAGCCCACTTTTGGATCTTTCCAAGGCATACGATATGTTTGATCACCAACTTGTAATCCACACCCTGCAAACATTCTGTCTAGATACTGGAGCCTTCCAATGGTTTCAATCCTACCTGCATGGTCGACAGCAGACTGGCCTCTGGCAGAACAAACTCTCTAACCTTCTACCTAACACCCTCAGAGTACCACAAGGCTCTATACTAGGGCCCTTGCTGTTCTCCATCTTCATTAACGACCTTTATACTGTCATCCCAAAAGTCAGCTGTATCAAATATGCTGATGACTCTACTCTGATCTGCTCAGCCACATCTCCAGTAGAGTTATGGTCAGCTACCCAGACCACCTTTAATACAATAGAAAACTGGCTTTCTGAACATCGTCTGATCCTAAATCCCAAAAAAACTAAACTGCTGTTATTTCACCAACACATAGGTCTACCGCTTTCACCTTTACCATAACATCAACTGATGGCACAATAATCTCCCCTGACCCATCTACTAAACTATTAAGTGTCATCATAGACAATAATCTCAAATGTGACCTACATGTTAACCAAATTATCAAAGCCATCAATAAAAAACTATGGTCACTTTGCAGAATAAAAGCCTTCCTAACCCCTCCAGCTAAAATTGCCATAGCTCGCTCACACCTTCTTTCAACCCTTTTGTATGCATCCCCTCTACTCTCGAATATGAACAAGACTGTCCTTAACAAACACTCAATTTGCTACAATCACATTGCCAGGTTTGCCACTGGGCTGCCTTTTAGGACACATCATTGCATCAATCTAAATCAGCTTGGTTGGCTTGAACTACCCAGCCTAATACAGTATAACCAACTGATTATGGCCTATAAAATCCTCTATAATCCGGACAATACTCTTGCACTTCAAATATTATCACCCCCTATAACAATCCTAGACCGCTTCGATCCTCTAACAAACTACTAATTCAGACTAGCAAATTTAATAACACAGCCGGTGATTCTCTCTTTGCAAACTCTGTACGTAGATCCTGGAACTCACTTCCAGCTGATATTACCTTACTTTCCACTTTAGGTCAATTTAACACTAGACTCAAACAACATTTGTCACTTAACTGGCTATGTCAATGTATCAAGCCTGGCAAACTCGAATGTGTAAAATCTGTTAACCAGTTTACTGTGTAATTTAATTTAATCCTGACTTGTGCTCAGGACTAACTTTAACCTGTGAAACATGTTTAACTTGCTTACTTATGTAATCTCTGTAAATAATCTTGTAGCTTTTCTCCCCGGGCCTCCGCTGAAAATGGACATGCATCCAGTCGGACTATCCCGGTCAACAAATGTAAGATAAATAAATAAATAAATGAAATATATTACAGTGACTACAATACAAGTCAGACATTGACACGCACTGACAGCATGCTGAACACTCTGGGGTATACGTGGGGACTCAGAATAGCATCCTACCTGAGCATCACACACCTCCGCAGCTGGCACACAGGCATATGTTCCGTCGGAATAGAGCACATGCCACACATGGCACACACATCCCATGTGCCACACACTCTCAGCCTGTAGGGCTACACAACACACCTGCTACAGACGTGTCCGGTACCTGTCTTGGGTGCTGCACTGGTGTCCCGCTCAACAGGCTGTATCTGGTGAAGGTCACAGTGATATGCCACAGGGGCACTATGGTCCACCACAGAACACATGCATACAGGTCAGTCAGAGGCATGGACACATATGACTCACTCATTGACCATGCCAGTATGGCTGACCTGAGACATACCTCCCTGGACTACATGATAGGGAACATAGAATGGATCTCTCAGCATGTGGCACAGGCCAGTATGAGCCTGATCTTGGTTGCCAACATATTCTCACCAGGTATGCTACCACTATATGTGGGAAGGGTGTATGTCTACATTATGCTCAGTCTCCAATGTCATTCATAGGGTATCCGCTGGCTGTCAACGTGTGCTTACATGCTAGGGAAGCCACAATGATGTGCAAGGGTCATCTTGCACATGACACCCATGGCCCGATGTATAATGGCAAAGCTCCTTGATACACACATACTGCCTTATGCTGCAGGACACGGTTTACATAGCCACCTCCATGGGTATCACACAGGTTAGGACACTAACAGTGCTGCTACACAACAACAGCAGTGTACACCGCAAGATGCATGCACCGGACACTGTCCTCAGCACGGTGAACTGCAATGTCTGTGCAGTGCCAGATTCCTGATTCATGGCTCACAGGTGTTACCCATCACTGACAGGTTATGCCCCATACCATGCCTGTCGTCCCCTACACATGTAACACACATGGACAGGGGGGTGGTATCCCAAGGCACCACAGATACACACACCTCCAGGTTGTTGGCACAGCACAAAGCATCAGGACCTAATCATGTGCAGCTAACAGTGTGTCGGACTGCCATCTGGTTCATAGTCTGGCACACACAACCCTCCCATACACAGGAAGACCACCTATCCTCCATAACAACACTAGCAATATGACAGTCTCAAGAACTGTGTTTATATGGCTGGACTGCATCCAGCCAAACATTGTGTGAGCATTACTGTAGCTACAACACACTAGTTGAAGGGTTCACAGCATGTGGTCACTGAATTGCAGTGGAATGACATGTTACCACTACCACAACAGGTGGGAACATGCAGCACCTGTACATCAACTACATGTACACTATATGGCCCAGACCAGATGTGTATCCCCTGCTGTAGGTATTTTACCATATACACCCACACTGTATAGACACATACCGCGTGCGGACCCTGCACAGTAAGACAGTCATATTGGTATACATTGCAAATGCCATTTATCCACTCGAGGCATGTGTCAGACATGGTAACTACTGCAGGTCACAGGTATTTATGTGTATGTGTCACACACATACATCATGTGTGCAATGCCATTGCTGGTTTAGGCAATGGCATGCATTGTTATGTACAAATACCCACACAAGGTCATAATGTGTGACACAACCACACGTGGCAGTTGTGGGTTACCAAAACATACCTATCTGTACTCTGACACTGGTAATAGACACAGTAGCAGAGCGCACTATTGGCATTACTAGCCAACTAGCCCTGTTTGGCTGTGCTGATAGTGTGGTGACATCTCCTGTGTTTACTGGGGGAATATGCAGCATCTGGTGTATTGTAGTATTTGCCAAAGGATCTGTTCTCTCACACTTGCATTTACACACACCCTACTACCCCCACACACACACGCACACTTGCCATTTGCAGGATTCATTCCCCTACCTAACTAAGTCACGACACGTGAGAGACGCATTAGCAAAGCGCACTATTCGGATTACTAGATAGTTCCTCTTCTCTGGCTGTACTTATAGGGTGCTGACAACATCAGTATTTTGAAAGGGTAATGTGCATCAGGTAGTGTGATCTCCTGATTGCCAAAACTAACATGTTTTCATGGAAATGCACACACAAACTCCCACATCCAAACACACACACACTTGCAGGTTTCAAACCCCTACCTAAATATGTTATGGCACTTGAGAGTGACGCTGTAGCAGGTTGCGCTATTCTGAGTACTGGCAGATGTCTCTTCTCCAGCTGTATGTATAGGGTGCTGTCATCACTGTTTGGAAAGGGTAATGTGCATCATGTAGTGTGATCCCCTGATTTCAAAAAAGCATATGTTTTTCATACAGAATTGTACACACACAGAGTCCCCACATCAAAATGCACACACATGCCATTTACAGGTTTCAAACTCCTACCTAACTATATTATGACACTCGGGAGAGACGCATTAGCAGAGTGCGCTATTCAATTACTGGGAGGTTTCCTTTCTCCTGCTGTACTTATAGGGTGCTGACATCATCAGTGTTTAGAAAGGGGAATGTGCATCCTGTCGTGTGTTCTCCTAGTTGCCAAAAGGGATATTTCCTTCATACAGACTTGCACACACACTAGCCCCTCCACACACACTGAGCATTTGCAGGATTCAAACCCCTACCTAACTATGTTCTGACACTTGAGGCGGATGCATTAGCAGAGTCGCTATTCGCATTACTGGGAGGCTTCCCTTCTCCTGCTGTACTTATAGGGTGCTGACATCATCTGTGTTTAGAAAGGGGAATGTGCATCCTGTAGTGTGTTCTCCCAGTTGCCAAAAGGGACATTTCCCTCACACAAAATTGCACACACACTAACCCCCCTCATCCAAACACACACACTAACCCCCCTCATCCAAACACACACACTTGCCATTTGCAGGATTCAAACCACTACCTAACTATGTTATGACACTCGAGTCGGACGCATTAGCAGAGTGTGCTATTCGCATTACTGGGAGGCTTCCCTTCTCCTGCTGTACTTATAGGGTGCTGACATCATCTGTGCTTAGAAAGGGGAATGTGCATCCTGTAGTGTGTTCTCCCAGTTGCCAAAGGGGACATTTCCCTCACACAAAATTGCACACACACTAACCCCCCTCATCCAAACACACACACTTGCCATTTGCAGGATTCAAACCACTACCTAACTATGTTATGACACTCGAGTCGGACGCATTAGCAGAGTGCGCTATTCGCATTACTGGGAGGCTTCCCTTCTCCTGCTGTACTTATAGGGTGCTGACATCATCAGTGTTTAGAAAGGGGAATGTGCATCCTGTAGTGTGTTTTCCTAGTTGGCAAAAGGGATACTTCTTTCATACAGTCTTGAACACACACTAACCACCTCCACACACACTGAGCATGTACAGGATTCAAACCCCTACCTAACTATGTTATGACACTTGAGACGGACGCATTAGCAGAGCGCGCTATTCGCATTACTGGGAGGGTTCTCTTCTCCTGCTGTACTTCTAGGGTGCTGACATCATCAGTGTTTAGAAAGGGGAATGTGCATCCTGTAGTGTGTTTTCCCAGTTGCCAAAAGGGACATTTCCCTCTCACAGCCTTTCACACACACAAACCCCACTCACCCACACACACACACACACACACACACACACACACACACACACACACACATTTGCAGGATTCGAACCCCTACCTAACTATATTATGACACTTGAGGGAGACTCATTAGCAGAGCGCACTATTCGAATTACTGGGCATCTGTTCTGCACCTGCAGTATTTATAGGGTGCTGACATCTTTATTTCTACAGAGGTATGTACATGTAGTACTACCTGTCAGGTGGGGGATAGCATATATATGCATTTGCAGCCACCTTACGTCAGTGTCAGATATGCACATCGCACTGGCAGGTTATGTTCTACACCATGCTTTGGGACCACAGGACCTGTAACACACAACACAACCAGTCCAGAACACCACACCCACATCCAGGACACACACTTAGCCTCCCTGGGAACAGTGCCAGGATATGCAGGTGTTCACATACACCATTCCAGTTGTTAACATCAGGTACAGGCATATTGTGTGTGAGAACTACTCAGGCCTCTACCACTTTACCCTACAGCCACTACAATTTGTGGGCCATGTGCTATGGCAGAACCACACACCACAGCCACATGGGGGAATACATATTGCACCTGTCCATCTGCAACGTGGGTACTCACTGTTCCACACCAGAGGTAGACCACCATTGTTGATATCTGACCATACCCACCTTTCCCTGGACATCCATATCCCATCTCCACCCCCAGGCAAGGTTGTCACTGCACACAAATTGTATTTAGCACAAGCAGACTCTACACTTGTGAAGACTGGGTTGGACGATTTCAGAGGACCCATGCTGGGGGACTATACTGGCCACTCAGCATAATCCTTGACAATTGCATTCTATGAGCATGTGTACGGTTTGCATTGGTCATACTATCCCACATATACCCATGACTGCTCCACAACAAGTCACCTGTCAGCTGTACACCAGCCATATGTGCGCCGTACAACAGACAGAGTGACCTAATACATTGCAGAGCTGTAGCCCAGAGGGAGGACATCTGTGAACAGTTCCGGCACGGCACTTCATTCACACATACTCATTACAACACAGTGTTGACAGTGGAATCGTCCAGAGAATGCAGATAGGGCTCCCCTCAGTCTGTTATTGACGGACACCTACTGTCAGAGATCCTCAGAAACCCTCTCACAGCACACACCGACAACATGGCTGTGGCTTAGCACATTCAATCCCTGGGACCTCCACGGTGCCCTGCTTGACAGAGGCACAGCTCACTAGCCTCACATGTTGCCTTCTGTGACCTACTTTACAGTGGCACAATAGCCTACTGTCCTGGGGATGCAGATGCCAAGCACACTCTGGCTGAGCTGTCATTCCCTAGGGCAACAAGCCTAGTATTGACCTCTACACCCATATGTTCAATTGTCGGATGCACAATATTTGTTGTGCTGTTCTACTGTTTGCAGGTCTTTATTGCCATAGCATTCCCTGTTCCTATGACCAGCTTGTGTATCTGTGGAAGATGTTTGCATATGATGGCGATCCACTATATCACTTATGTCTCTGTAGTCATTTACTGTGTGCACTGGGCAGATTGCTTTGTTGTGGTTGGTTCCTGGACTGACACGTACAAATACCAGATATGTGTGGCCAACTGCTAAACGGAGATATGGCCTAAGTGTGTGAGCATGCCCAGTTCAGCCTTTCCATGGCATGTTGTCTGACATATGCCTCATTTATCAAAGTGTGCGAGTATGCCCAGTGTGAGCTTTCCATATGTTGCACTCTGAAGTCCACCACATATTTGGGTGTGTGTGAACTTCAACAATATCTCACATTTATGGTTGTGTGTTGGGTGTCATGTTGTGTACTAACTGGCCAACTGCTTCGTGTCTGCCACAACAGGGATTATACTGTGCCTGCAGGGATTGCATGGGATACTTTGCAGACAGTTCTCAACATACTTTCATAATGACCTAACACTGTAGTACCGTATAGTGTACTGGTTCAGTACTTTCACTGTGGTGGACAGTATCCTGGGCTTTAGTCCTATGACTGCTTGACATCTTCATAGTGAGCACAACAGACTGTGTAGGGGCCAGTTGTGCACATATGACCATGTTGCATTATGTTCAGATATGGACTACCTACACCAGGCTCGTCCAACATTGCTAGACTATTCCACAACATGGGTGGACATTGGCAAACACTAGCAATGTTCCCTAGGCCATTTCTGATGCTAGTCGCAGGGTGTGTTTGTCCTTCGACACACATTGTAACTGGAGTTTGCCATGACATATGCCATGGTTAGTATACTGTGCTTCCGTCTACCTCTGACATAACAGTGATACCCAGGGTTAGCCTACCATCTCCCATCCACTCATCAGGATTCCTCTTGAGGGATGTCGATATGTGACTCTCTGGCTGACCTGTACCAGGAGTTTACTGAAGAGTGGGGGTGCCTTCTGTGTTATGGATCATTCTGTACAGCTTGTCCTATGTATGTCGGTGCTGGGGTTCAGGTCTCTCATGTGCATAGCTCACTGCCATTCAGATTGTACAAGGTGCAACATGTTCATTCATTCCAGGTTGGACATGGCTTCATACATCAGGCACAGCTTGCCTGTAGCTGGGCAGTATGGCGGTGTGTGGGGCTGCGGTTTGTTTACTCAGGCAACACATGGCATCTGTTCATGCTCTTTGCTACTCCTGGTGGGGTACTGTTGTGGACTTTACAGTTGATGAGGTGTCTGCGGTATATCCCACAGGGGCTATTGTAGTCACTTGTGACGCTGATGGAGGATGACTGCAGAGCCACAGTGAGTTCCCCTTATCTACATCTGCCAACCTTCATGTTTGGGTGGGTATATAGTATATGTTTCTGCGAACACTACAGCCACATGTGTGTCCAGTGCAGGATATCTATCACCTTTTGCACCCAGGTCTCACATTACATGTTAGGTACGTCATGGGTTAACACCTGTGTGGTAATTTGTGGGCACTTACTGTATATCCACGGTGGTTGCCTATACACAGTTCAGCAATTAGCTTGCTGACATGGCTATGGCTACAGTTGTCTGTTTGTAGGTGGCCCTTTTGTGGGTTGCTTGTGTCAGCTGGGGGTCGGATATGGTGGGCTGTTTGTACTCCTCTGCATATATGTTCAGTCACAGTCCTTCCATGTTGGCCTATACCTATGGGACATATATACAGAACGGGGGGGGGGGGAGACCAGGCCTTGTGGGATGCCACTCGTATCTGCTTTGTAGTCTGACATGGATGCGGCATGTGTCAGTTCTGTCCTTGGTCTGGTTTGCAACCCCTCTACTTGACATAGGGGTTTATATTTAAGCTGGTGAACATATCCATACTGAACTTGTACGGTATTGTCTATAAGCATGTGCACGGTCCAGCTACACTGTGTGGACCACATTGCCCTCATCAATGACCTTAATGACTGCTTCAAATGGGTCAGACATGTTTAGGGGCAGGTTCTGCAGTTACGACAGCCACACTGTGTAGGGTCCAGTATCAGTAGGTCCACAATAGCCTTCTGACTGCGGTACATACTGATCCTTTCCATAGCTGTGCAAAACAAGCTTGTCAGGATCCTGGGGTGGTAGTTTGGAGTATCCATTCAGGCAACACCTTTGTTGTGATGGACCACTGTTGTTGTACATTGCTCTTTGGGTACATATCCTGTGGTAAGGCTGACATTGGGCAGTAGTGTGATTTGGCATTCCATTATTCTTGGAGTCCATGTTGGCCTCAGCACAGGACACCATCACATACCTTTGCTGCTGTGTGTTCTGCTTTGCAGATGGTGGCTGTTCCCTCAGCATCTGCAATGTCAGGGGACCATCAGTCTGCTGGGATAGGTATTTTGCACTCTTGGGGGGGGGGGGGGGTTGCACTGCACCTGACAGGTTGTATGTTAGCAATATGTGTGTGTGTTTGGTATGTTGTTTGTAATATCTGTGTGATTCGGAGCATATCTGTGGATGCCCAACATGGTTCCTACCATCAGTTGGGTAAGCCTTGTGATTATCCTTAGTGTCCTGTACGTTTTGTATCTTCATAGGTTCATGGGTTTATACTAGGCTATTAGTAAGCCTAGCCAGAGTGTGTGTGTCTTTCGCCGCCCCTTGCTATGTTCTATTATGGCCATTTATGAAGTTCTTCACTGTGCCTCTGTCTGGTCATGACCCCCAGTATACATGTACGGTCATCCATCCACTTGTCAATATTCCTGTTGAGGGGTGTCAGTGAGGGGCTCTGCCTACCATGGATTGGGATCCTGTTTCTGGGTGTGGGGAGCCTCTGGGTTATGTATCTGTCCCTCCAGCACATCTTATTTCATTATGTGTTGAGGCTGACATCTGTGACTCTCACAGCTCCAATGGCTTTGATTTCCTGTGGTGGAGCATGTCCATTACTCCTGTGTTGGACATGACCTTGTACAACAGACATACAATGCCTCTATGTAGGCAGTCTGTGACTGCAGTCAGCTGGGGTGTCTACAGCCAGGCAGCATATGACATATATTTCACACCCTTTATCCTGTTGGTGGGGTAACTATGAGGTCTTCCGAACCGTTGCAGGTGTCACGTACGGTACATCCCATATGAGTCATTGTACTAGATTATGGGTCTGATAAGGGAACAGTGACCTCTGTTGATGTAGATGTGAATTCTTTCATGCTACGGTGTCCAATATCGACAATCTTCATAGCCACATTGGCATTGTGAGTGTCACATGACAGATTACTGTCGACCTGTGTCCTTAGGTCCCTGATTACTCCTTGCATACATAATGGTTTGACACCTATGTGGTAATTTGTGTGTACCTTGTCTGGTATTTGGTGGGACATTCATACTGTCCAGTGTTTTCAGGATGTCTGGGTGGAGTTCTTGTGTGTGAGAGTGTGGTCTGTCACATGCTACAGACTGTACAGCAGTTTTGACTACAGTTAGGTGCACATGGGTGGTCTCCGCTGCTTTGTGCATTGTCAGTTACCTGGCCATATGGGTGTCTGTGCTGCATATGGATACTCCCCCTCCTTTGATGTTTTGGTGCAGGTGTTGGGGCCATAACACATGATATGTGGTATAACCTTGTAGTGCTGGTGTGCTATCACTAGGCTTGCAGCAGGCTTCTGTCACTGCACAGACATCGATGTTCTCCATAATGGAAAGTGCCTCAGGGGCATGCATATTGCAGTTTACACATCTGGCATTGGTCAGCATTACCCTTATGTTTCCTACCACTTATGTTTTCTAGGGTGGTGGGTAGTCTTTTTGGCCTTGCCTACATACGGCTCTATGGAGGTGGCAAAGGCCTTATCCAGTATCCAGACGCACACGGGTAACAGGTGCAAGCCATCCCTGGAACAGCAGCATGGCTTGTCATGCATGACATCTCAAGCAGACAGACATTAGACCCTCTTGGACTGACAGCTGTAACTGTGCTAGCTGTTAAACATGAGCATTCTGTGTTTATACTGTGGCATCATTCTTGGTGAGGGTTGGATGCTGCACACAGCCAGTGTCATACCGGCCTGGGGTACATACTCAGAGGGACCATCCATGTCTCTTTTCATGTTGACCAGGGAGGTACATCTCAGGTAATTCACACCAGCATGGACATTGAGTGCATCATATTTCTGCTTGCTTTGGGGTGACCTGCATACTTGTGTTATGTGGCATTTTGTGGAAGCCTACAGGCAGCTTACTCTACCCTTTCCCTTGTTCAGTCTGGTGAGTGGGACAGCAGTGTGTCTGCCTATACAGACACCTATTACGACTGTATCAGGCATGTTGTTTCTCCTGGCCTGTGACTGTTTGGCACACCAGCTTTGCGTACTATTCGTTGCATGTGCTATGTTTGAAGGTTGTGGTTGCTTGTGATCTGCTTTGGAGGCTTCTGTTGGTGTGGTGTGTTTGTAGTTAAGGCCTCCGGGAATATTTGTCTGTGTCTGTGTTTGTGTTTGGTTTACAGTTGTGGTAGGTCTATGTGGGACTGGGTTTGTGGTGTATGTGGTTACCTTCTCCTCCTGACTAGTTTTGACAGTACTGAGTTGGTGGAGCTCATCCTCTGGTTTGGATACATGGTTGCATCTATCACATATATTTGTATTTATTGGGGGGTGTTGTGGTTGTCTGTGTACTTGGGACTGGTGTCACATTGCCTCTGGATTCACAGATTCTACTTGTTGTGGCTGGACTTAGTGGATTGTATGTGTGGACATATGTTATTGCCATACTACTGGTCAGTGATTACTTCCCTTTTTATGTTTGCTCTATCATGTGGTAGCTTCCTCATTCTCTTGCATGGTTTGGTAATGGCTGGAGTCCACCATGCCAGATGCCTGCGTGTATGGCATTGTGTGTTGTTGTTATTTGTGATTGCATACTCCAAGCATTCCTGGCTGTGTTCATGGAATGCCTGTATAACATGTTCTGTGGTGTGTCCCATATTCTGCACTTGCACAGGGCCTTTCGTGGATTCAACATCGGTTTTGAGGGCTGCAACCTATGCTTTACACATGTTTTTCACTGTGGTATTCTGGCCAGGGACTGGGGTCAGGATGTGTATATCCAGTGTGATTACTCTATGGTCTGGTCTTACCAGTGAGGGGTACACTTCTCATCTTGCCATCCAGTACACATGTTGCTGATTATCACATCCAGTATGCTTACCCCTCTTGTGGGAGTGGTACATTGTTCCTGGGCATTTTTGTTTATGGATTCTGGGAAAATTTCTCCTACTGTGTTGGTGCTAGTATAATGCTCCCGGTGTATATCTGGGTATTTTCAGTCAAGCAATATAATGTGGTTTGGGAGGCTTGATATATTCATGTATTCCGACATAGGCCAGGTGCAGTTCCTGGTATTAGGACAGTAGTCTGCAGCAGGCTATATACTGGGAGGTGGTTTTAGCCATTGGTATTTGACCATGGCTAATCCATGCTGCTTCTTGTTGTGGTACCAACATGGGGGTGTGGTTATCCTTGACATTTCTTGCTAGTCACCCTCCTTTTGTAGCTTGTTCCATGTTTTGCGGCTGTACAGCACAGTATGAGGTGTGACCTGGTAGTGTTAGGGTGCTGATGTGAGCCTTGACCCAGTTCTCTATTACAGGACTGGTATCTACATTCTCCATACTGTGTGCGTTTACACTGCACACATCTTGCTGTTTAGACATCTGTCATTGGGTAGCATTACATCTAGGTTCCTATCCCTTGTAGAACCTATGAAGGTAGGTTTGTGTTTTGAGACTTACCTATTCAGGGCATGCTGTGGGTACTGACAGCCTTTGCCAGTATCCATGGGGCATGGCATGATAGGTGCACGCCACCCCTAGCAGGTGGTGCATCATGTCATGCTCCGCATGTCTTCCCAGCCTGAAACACATTGGCTCCCCTTTGACTAACTGCATTACTTCAGCCAGTTATTGAACTTGATCATCCCATCGTCATTTTGTGGCTTCATGCTTGGTGAGGGTGGATGTTAGTCAGGGTGCTCATGTGTGCATATAGTACATGGTGTTACATTACTTACCACATGGCATTCATGCCTCAGGTGGTGCTGCAGGGCTGCCTCTGTCGGATGCGCATATTACACTTCCCTGTACATGTTTGTGAGCAGGTCATGTCATTTTAGGCATCCATGTTATTATTTGAGTGAGTCAGAGGGGGTATCATTCCCAGGGTTACTACTGAGTCAGTGTATGTGCTATGCGTTGCCTCTTTGCCAAGGCCAGGGCATACTGGGCACGCCTCCTTCTGCCTACTGGGGCAGGCTCAGGTTGTTCGTCCTCCGAGTCACGCTCTGCCTGCGATGGCCTTGGCAATGGAGGGGGGCTGTTTGGCCCGGCCCTATGCTGGTCCTGCTGCAGCTGTTTTTGCATGATTATATTATGTAGCATAGCACATACCATGACAGTTTGGGTACATGTAGTTGGTGTGTACTGCAAGGCTCCACCATATGTGTCCAGACACCGGAACCGTGACTTGAGCAGCCCAAACACACGCTCTATTACATTACGTGTTTGTGCGTGTGCCTCATTATGGCATTCCTGTTCAGGTGTGTGTGCTTTTCTGATGGGTGTCATCAGCCACAGCTCCAGTGCATAACCTGCATCCCCCACTAGGTGTCCGTGCGGGATGTCCCCATTGGCAAATGTCTGGTACAGCTGCGTCAAATGCCAGATGTGGGAATCGTGGTAACTCCCAGGGCAGCCAGCACACACATTCATTATTATGCCCTGGGCATCACACACGACCTGGCAGTTGATGGAGGGGAAGCCCTTGCGGTTAATGTAGGCCCTACCCCGCTCACCGGCTGGTGCTTTGATGCATATGTGCGTGCAGTCTATTGCACCCACTACCTCAGGGTATTCCGCTATTTGCTGGAAGAGGCGATATTGCTGGCCAATACCTCACGGGCATTGGGGAAATATACATGATCACCGACATGTGCTGACATGGTATCCAGGAACTGGTGCAGTACCCTGGAGGCTGATGCCTGTGATATCCCCATCATATCGCCAGTTGGTCTCTGGAAGGTACCTGTTGCTAGTATTCTTAGGCCAACACATACCTTGGTTTCCACTGGGATGGGTTCCCCTCTGTTGGTTTTGTGTGTGAGGCGTGGCCTGCACAGCTCAACTATTTGCTGCAGGAGCTGTCTATCCACTCTATAGCGCTCTACTATCTCCAGCTCATGTAACACGTGGTAGGTGACCATGGGCCTGTGCACTCTTCTCCGTCTCCTCACTGTGGGTTGTCTGGCACCATCTGCATTGTCACCACCCTCAGCAAGTCGCCTATGTCTCATTATGACAGCTATGGCAGCCCCTAACATTTCTGCTCTGAGTTCAGCTTTTTCAGTTTTCACTTCTATTAGCTTACTCCTGTCTTGCGGTGTCTCTTAAGAGAAACATCCTGCACTACTGTTTGCAGAGTTTTAAGTGCTGGGCTGGGCTAATATTCTGCCTGTGTAATTGCCTACTTCTAATTGTTTTCACCTGCTAGCTTCAGCAGTTATCCCTGCTAGCTTCCTATTAATTCTGTTGCTTCCTTTTTCCTCTCTGTTTCCTCAGGGGGGAGCAACGTGCATACCATAAGAAACACGCTCACAGTGGCTTACACGCGTGCACACGTGCTTACACGGTTCAGAATCTACTTATTCAGGTTAAAACGCGCGTACACCCGCACAAACACTGGTACACATCTGCCAACAGCCTCCAACATACTCAGCCTGCCCTACACGCACGCACACCCGCGCAAACAGTGTTAAACATCTCCCAACATGCTCCCACATGCTCAGTCTGCCTTACACGCGTGCACACTGCCCTACTCACGCTTCATGGTGCGCACACATGCGCATGCACGCCCAGCAAGAAACTTTGGTATAAGTAACAGTGTACACCTTCCATTTCTTGACTTTCCATGACTTATCTAGTGGCACACCTCTTTCCATGATCTGTGTCTGTCATGTTACACTGACCTCCAATGAACTGCATTTTTTTCTACCATTCCCCCCTGTGACGTCACCTATCTCCTACTCTATTCCTCTCCCTTATGTATCTCTTACACTGCTCAGACTGTGCTCATTTGCTATGTGACTGTGAGATTCAGTATCCTAACCCTCATTTACATGAGATTGCCTACTAATGCTTAGTTACATGTCTTAGACTCAGCTTCCCCCCTTAGCAACCATTACACAGTGGCCATGTTGTTTTTGGTCTGCTGGTCCCTGCATTGTCATTCCATGTATTGCATGAAACCCACATTTGTGGGTTTATAACCTTCTTTTTTATGATTTTATACAGCGCAGCCCATTTGCGCAGGGCTGCGCTGGGTTTAAACATCGGCGATCGACGAAAAAAAAATATATATTTTTAATATTTTGGCATCGGGTTATCTTGCCAATGGCCACATATTTGGCCATTGGCATGCTGCCTGTGTCATATGCACCCTTTTTTGGAGCTGACATGGCTCCGTTGTGGAATTTGTAGAAACGTACTCAGTTGTCAACTGAGTACATTTCTGCAGCTAAAACGTCTCTTACATGGACTGGTTTCTGCTTCGTGGATCTCTAATATACCTCATTTGCATACCTTTCGGCTGCAAGTGAGGTATTTAGCATGTCCACACCCAGTCCGTGTAAGAGACATTTTAGCTGGTCTCTTACACGGAGTTTAGGGCTGTTCCTGGATCGCAAGGCTTGCATGGAGTGTTGCACGTCTCTTACACTCCGTGCAAGCCTTCGTGAATCCTGCCCATTGCCTGTAATATTTCTCAGGTGTCAAAACATACCTTAAAAAGTGCTTTGCAGGGGGATGATTCTCTTTCTAGAAATGCAGCATTGTCAGTGGTATGCTTGGTTGCACTTCCAGAATTTTTCTGACAGGCTAAATAATTAGATTTTGAATGCTCCTCTAATTGTGTGTTTGATATAACAGCTAATCGGATCCTTAAACACTGGAATGACAGATGTAAATTGATGAAAGGAGTATTGAAATATTCCGTATTTCCAAGTTCTACTCCTTTAAGAAAGATAACTTTCAGTAGCCTAACAGAAGTCCCAGCCGAACAAGAACAGCAGAACAACAACTCCACCAAGATGAACATGAATGGTTCCCTTCCCTAAAAGAATACCTCTCCCCAAATTTGTGACTGCCAAGGCACGATACCTGTCTTTATCAAGTTTTCTGTTGGGTGCCTTGTTTCTCATGTTGGCTGTAAGCAAGGCAGCCTGGCTATCAGTTGTTTCCGACAATTGGATGCTAAAGATTGTTGGCATGGGTTACAAATGGCAGTGGAAAGGCCATCTGCCTCCGTTCTGGAGGGCTCCCCCTCATCTGCTGCATCAGACTTTTATTACCTCCTATTCTCCACAAATGCTGGACTCTGGGTCATAGAACCAGTTCCTCCTTTGGAAAGAAAGAGACTTCTACCCAAGAATTTTCTTGCTTCTCAAAAACAGTATTCGAAAGTGATGGACCTTTCTTTTCTGAAAACGTTTGTCAAAGTCCCCAAGTTCAAGATGCAGACCTTGGTTCCTCTGTTGACAGACCATTGCTTCATGGTGACCCTGGACTTGAAGGATGCCTATCATCATATCATCATTGCTCATTGCTTCAGGCGCTATCTGTGATTTGTTGGGTCTGCTTCACACTATCAGTTTTCTGTATTGCCCTTTGGGCCATCCACTGCACCGTAAGTGTTAGCCAAACACCCTCCTCTAGAAATGGCCCACTGTCAGACTCGACATTCACATCTTTCTATACTTGGATGACTTGGTGATCTGTGCAAAGTTTGTGTCCAGGTGTTTAGAGTAGCAAGAGAAGGTCTTGACCTTACTCTGCCATCTAGGGTTCAAGTTGAACCTCCAAAAATCATGTTTGTCACCCTCACAAAGACTCTCCTTTCTAGGTTGCTTGCTCAACTCCAAGAAAATGCCCTTTCTACCCAAAAACAAGGTCCTGTCATACCATAATATGTTTCTGGAATTCTCCAAGAGGAATGTCACCTTGGCGAGAGAATTCCTAAATATTCTTGGACTGATGGATTCCGGGATTCTCATGATACCACTGGCCCATCTTCACATGTGAAAAATTCAGTAATATGCCCACAGTTGTTGGACCCAATGTCTCCGTTCCCTGGAGTCCCAGTTGCTAGTGCTGCCCTTCATCAGACCATAGTTACAGTGGTGGAGAGATCAGTTGAATATCAGTCCAGGGCTTCTCCTCCAGTGCCAATACAGTCTGTCCAAACAGATTCATCCGGCTGTGCTGAGGAGTTGTGCCAATGGGAATGCAAGTGCAAATCATGTGGGAGCCCAGTGATGCATGGAAGCATATCAGTATCAAGAAGATGTTGGCAGTGATTGATGCCTTCAGAGTCCTTCACCACCTCAGGACTGTGGGTCCTTTTCTAGTGGTTATGGACACCACCACAGTGATGTGGTACCTCAACAAGCAAGGGGGTACACGATCTTGTCCTCTGTGTCAGTTAGCATTGATAGCCTGGGAGCAGGCTTCTCAGTACTCTGACTGTTTAAGAATCATACATAGCATCAGAGCAAAACATTGTGGCAGACAGATTAAACAGATCCTAAGCAGACCTACAGGAGTGGAAGCTTAAGTCAGCTGTGTTTCAGGATCTAGTCCAGATGTGGGGAACACATCAGACAGATCTGTTTGCATCTTTCAAAACAGACGGTTGGAAAAATTCTGTTCCAGATATCTTTACAGCCATGCTTGGAGGACATATGCATTCTTGTTCTCTTGAACAGGAATGTTCCTGTATGTAAGCCAAATTTCGTTAATGTCATGTTGCACATTTCATTTAGTGAAAACTTTCTTGTGTGTGTTTCTGCCCTTTCTACTGATTCACATGATAGTTCTGAAAGGTCAAAAAGAAATGCCAAAGGTCATTTTAATACTAAAAAAAATGCAATAATTAAATATATTATATAATATTATATATAATTATATATTAATTATATAAGTTATATAATTTATATAGTTATATAATATTTAATATAATTTATTAATATAATATACTAATAACAAATAATATTTAAATAAAGTATTTTTTGGAAATATTAAGTACAGATGAATAGGTATGTCCATCGTAATAGTATGCATGCCCCACATACATTTAAAAGCATAGTAAAAATACAAGTTGTTAGGGCAAGCAGACTTAATACTGATGATTATGTATGTAGTAGTAAAATAGATGAAATGTCAGTAGAGTTTAAGGAAAGGGGCTATGAAACTAACCTACTTGAAGAAACTAAGAATGTAGTGTTAGAAAGTAAAGATTTGTATGCCAAACCATATTTTTCAGCATTGGGAAGAGACGCAGATACTATGAATAGGAATAGTAAAAATAATCAAGTTAGCTATGTTACAGACTATAGTCGTAGGTTTCATGGCATTAAAAATATCACAAAGAACTGGGATATATTAAAAACTATGCCCGAGATTAGTAGGGTAGTGGGAGATCAACACAGTTTTTCATATAAGAAATGCTCTAATTTAAAACAACATCTTTGTTATAAAGACATATCTTATAGCAGACAACAGAAAATAAGTAGAATAAATGAGAGGGACCCACCCGTTATAATTGTAAATGTTGTGATGACATAGATAAGAATAAAATATTTGTACATCCCATAACCAAGAAGGAATTTACATTTAATGTCTTTGCAACATGTAACACAATATAGTATACATGGCTTCATGCACAAAATGCTTAGCATTTCATGTAGGCAAAAGTACTAGAAAGTTCAAAGATAGAATTACAGTCCATAAATCAGATATACGCAGGCAGGGAAGTGATTAGCAATGATTTGGCAAAGCATATTAAAGAGAAAGGGATTGACCATAGGTTTGTGTTTAAGGAGATTTGTCAAAAGAATAAAAATATAAGGGGAGGAGGTATAAATAATATACTTGAAGTATGTGAATATAAATAGATTTTAGGCTTAGAAGCTGACCATGTACCGGGATTGAATACAGCAGTAAATTTTAAACCAATATTAAGAAACAAATAAATGCTGAAATAGTTGCTAGAAATTTTATTATTTATGGTCTGCACATGTCCTAATTTTTTGTAGGTATTTTACAAAAAATATTACTGTATTTTATTGTATTGTTTTATGGATGAGACCATTTAAGCTTTTTTATACATAATTGAATTATTAGGTAATTGGCTGTCACATGATTTTATTGCTTAAATATGGTTTGAATTTTGACTATTGTATGAACACACTGAGGAAGGGTTTTGCTTGAAAGCTTCTTTGTGAGTTTGTGAGTTGAATAAAAGATGTAATGCGATCCTATCTCGCCTACATTCATAACTGATGGGCTCAGAGCCGAGAATCGGCTCCGACTCTGCCGATACACTAGCACGAAGTCTCTCATTGGCTGGGCCAACCCCTTATCTCAGGATGCACCATGCCTAAACCCCAGATTTTGTTTGCCATTCCTAGAGTAACGACGTGGTCTCGACTTGGCTGTGGCTAAGTACCCTTCTATTTTGGCCTTTTGGTCACTTTCTTGCAGTTATCTTAAATTTTTATACTCAAAAGCTATTTTAATATCTATCTTGTTAGTACCGTTGTGATTGACTGTGTTTGTTTTTTGGATTGTTGTGGTAATTCCTTCTGTTTTGCGGGCTAGGCCCGTTTGAGTTAGAGGGCCTTTGCCCTATTTCTTGTTGAGCGTTTAAGTTAGAGCTCTTCCCTCCCTTCTCTCCTTCTGTGTTGAGTGTGTTTAGAGTTAGTATGTCTGGCAAAGAAAAGGAACATAAGCCATCGGGCTTTAAAAAATGTTCAAAATGCAGTTACAAGATGTCGCTGACAGATGGCCACGCCATCTGTGTTTATTGTCTAGGGGCTAAACACTTGCAAGAATCTTGCAGTGTTTGCCATGCTTTCTCCTCTCGTGTCCTACATGAGAGAAAAAATAAGCTTATCTTGAAGGGTTTGATCAAGCCAGCCTTAGAGGAAGTTTTGTCTTCTTCTCACACCTCGAAATCGAAGCAAAAGAAGTCTTCGGTTCCGACAAGTCCGTCGGAGCCACCTGCAAAAAGAGCTTAAATCTCTGTCCCCTTCCTCGGCTCCACTGGTTTCGGAGCCGCAGGATAGAGGATCTAAATCTGGGTCTCCTTCCTCGGCTCCACTGGTCTTGGAGTCTCGGGATGAGAGATCAGGTACTCTGTCCCTTCCTTGACTCCACTGATCTCGGAGCCGCAGGATAGAGGTTCTAAATCTGGGTCTCCTTTTTCTGCTCCATTGGTCTCGGAGCCACAGGAGAGTGTTTCTGCTCTGGGGTCGGTTTCGTCGGCTCCTGAACCGTCGGTGCCGAAAGGGGTCTCGGTTCTGGTCAAGTCTGCTCCGATCCTTTTGGAGCCGGCCTCCTAGCTTTGTCTTGGAGCCGATAGAAAAAGTTTCTCGGCCCCCTTCTGTTTCCTCCAGGCTTTCAGATTCGGATTTAGATAGGGTGGTCCAGAGGCTCCTCCAGTCACCTGTCTTATCCAAATTATTTTCGGTTCCGGCCCAGTTGGCCCCGGAGCCAGCCCTTTCGATACCATTTTTTCCTCCTCCGACAACCTTGGTGTCGCCGGAATTCGTAGAGTCGGGTGAAGTCCTTGAGTTGGTTCCAAGACCCACTGCTAGTCTGTCAGCACCGACTTCAGCTCCAACCCTTTCTGTGCCTTCCAGAGGTTTCGGTTCTTGGGTGTCCTCAGCCGGGCCCGAGGGGGATTCGTCGGGGCTTCTGGTTTCGGCCCCGAGTCTCACATTTGGCGCCTCGGCTGGGGGAACCCCGACCCCGGTCATGGTCAGGGAGACGGGCCTCTCTTCAGATTCTGGTGGGCCCGCATTCGAAGCTATGAGGAGCGCACTGGCCAAGTCTCTAGTGACTTCACCTGAATCTGTGACTCCTTCCCTAGACACGGCGACTAGAGCTTCTGGTGCCCCCCTGTCTACGGACAGCGCGGCTCCTAGACCTAAGGATTCCTCCTTGTGTGGTCCCCTGTTTTCTGAGGGGCCTTCAGAGTTCGTGCCTGAAGAGCCCCCCAGGAAAAAGTTGTGCAAGCGGAAGCACATAGACTCCCCAGATGAGTCTTGTCACCTTGGACACCGACCTTGATGATGCGGAAAGGTCGCCTAAATCATCCTCTGACGATGTCTCGTTCTCTGATATCCTGGAGATCTTGAGACAGAGGGGCGACTGGCCATCCAAAACCCCTTCTGCGGAGGAGTCTGTCTTCCTCAAGGCCTTCGGAGCCCAACCCTCCGCCTCCTGGGTGTCTCCACCCTTCGATGAGTTACTGGACCTTATTTGTCGAAGGGTGTGGGAACACCCTGATTCTGTGAAGCCAGTTCCTTCTCGCTCCAACAAGTTTTTATCCGCACCCCCTGGCAAGGAGTTTCTAACCAAGGGAGTTCCGGTTGATGCTATGGTGGTGGCGTCTGCCACCCAGCAGGATGTGGCAGAGGCATCTACTTCTATCCATCCTCCTAACAAGGAGTCCAAGATCATGGATAGGTACGGGAAGCATACCCTGACTTCAGCGACCTTTACTCTGCGGTCGTTGAATTATTTATGTCACTTTACGAGGCTCCAAAGGGATCTCATAAAGGAGTTGGAAGATACCCTGTCAGGTAACGTGCCTGAGGCGTTGACGCAGACTGTCAACACTCAGCTGTCTACCCTTTCATCGATTGTTAACCCATCCATGAGGCTCATAGCATATGCAGCCGAAGGGGCGGGTAGGGCAGCGAGTTCGGGCGTAGCCCTTAGGAGTCAAGCCTGGATGCGCTTGTGTCACTTTGCAGAGGCGTTCAAGTCTTCCTTTACCGACGCTGCATTCAATGGGTCCTCTCTCTTTGGACCCAAGGTGAAAGACACACTCACTAGATGTGAGCAGGAGGGTAAGACTTTGTCTGCCGTTGGGGCCCATTTTTCGCTTCCCTCTAGACCTTATCCCAAGGCTCAGAGGGGAGGAAAGATGTGGTTCAGAAAGTCTCAAAAGTCTTTCCCTGCCCATCAGAGTGAACCCCCCCTTCCAGAGGCAGAGGGGGGGATTATTCTAGAAGACGCAGAGGCCCCCGCAACTCAGGAGACCGTGAATCCTTTCGTGGTTCCTCCTTCCAGCGTCCCTGAGGGACTGCCCGACTGTGCGTTTCCTGAGCCAGTCAGGGGTCGATTCTCAGAGCATCCAAGGGCCTGGGGTTCCATCACTCAGGATCAGTGGGTGCTTCGTATCATCGCTGGAGGTTACACCATCCCCTTTATCCGTCCCCCTCCACCGTCAAGGAAAATCCCGGACGTGCCACCCAGTCAACGGGATCAAGCAGCCATAGAGGTCACAAAGCTGCTCGGAAAGGGAGTCATCCAGCCAGTCCCTGCAGACCAGACAGGATTAGGAATTTACTCAAGGTTATTTTTGGTGCCGAAAAGAACAGGGGACTTGAGACCCATTCTGGATCTCAGCCACCTAAACCGCTTCATAAAGAAGTCCAAGTTCCGGATGGTCACGTTGCAATTCATTTTCCCATTGCTGGAAAAAGGAGTATGGATGTGCTCCATCGATCTCAAGGACGCCTATTATCACATCAAGATAAACAGAGCGTCCAGGATACATTTACGCTTCCGCCTAGGAGCCAGTCACTTCCAGTTGTGGGCCCTGCCCTTTGGTCTCACCACAGCCCCCAGGGTGTTTACCAAATGTCTGGCAGTGGTGATGGCTCACCTGAGACATCTGGGATTCCAGGTGATGTTCATCGTGCATACAGCTGCAGTCATAACAGATGGGGTTTTCCTGCCGTCAGGCGGGTCCTCGGTCGGCCGAATTCCAAAGTCTAGGTCCGGCGTCGGTTGTCGTCGCTTCTTCCCTGACGTCAGTGCAACAGGGGTATAAAAGAACCAGCCAACGCCATTTTCTCCAGTCTTTCTTGCCACGCGGTGCCCGAAGCAGAAGCAGTTCGCAAGTACCGGTCGGCCAGCTCCTGAGATTAGGAATATTTTTCAACCGAAGTCTTCTTGAAAGCTAAGTACCCCGTTGGGAAAACTTTTCTTGCCTCAGACCGATGTCAGACAAAGTTAATAATTGCATTTCATGTGGGAAGCAAATACCGCATAAGGATTTTCATTCCCTCTGCATTCCTTGCTTAGGCTCAGACCACAACGTTTCGGCCTGTCGTTTTTGTGCTACATTCAACAGACGCACTATTAAGCGTTGGGCGGGGTTCGCCCAACACTATTTTGGCAAAAAGTTTAATTACATTATGTCATCGGATTCTCCGACTCCAGTTTTGAGTAAAAGACGCAAAGATAAGGACCGACATACGAGGTCCGCAACTTCTACCGACACCACGCTAAAGCCGACTACAGGTGCTCCGGTTCTCAGCGAGGCGCCTACGCAGCCCCTGACTACCGATGACACTTCATTGGCGGTGTCTTCTGTGCCTGAGGTCACAGGCTCTTCGGCCCACACCCCAACTACAGATACCGAAGCCACTCTTGGCGGGGAAACTCAGAGTTTAGACAGGCTTGCCAGCTCTCAAGGTGTCTTCAGACCTTCTTCTTCCTTTTCCATGAAGGCTTTCACTAGGTCTAAAGCAGCCATGCAGACTAAAAGACAAGCTCCACAGGGCCCCTCTCAAGGCCCCATGCCTAAAAAGCAGATGCTCAAAATGGCTGAGAATTTGATTACTCTTATCAGGGGTTCTCAACCCCCCTCGGACAAAAGGCCCAGAGTGGAGGAAGAATACCCTTCCTCGGACCAGGCCTCCATTACTTCAGAACATTCTGAAGACCAGGGACAATCATACTCCCCTTTTGAAGATTCTGATGCAGAGGAGTCCATTCCCTCTGTCTCCCCCCCTGAGGATTACTCTTTTGGGGAAACCTTGCATACCTTGAGGGAACACTTCCACTGGGAAGGCCAAGAGTACTCAGACTCCAAGAAAAGGCTTAGGGATTTCCTCTTGCTCCCTCAGCATAGCTATACCTCCTGTCTTAGACATACTAGATGATGTGTATTCGGAGGCCAGCCTTAACCCAGATTCTTTACCTCCAGCTCCAGTCAAGCCTGACGGGTATTACTGGGTTCCTGATTCACACCAATTCCTATACAAAAGCCATGCGGCTGACCCAGAAACTATTTCACAGGGTCCCAAGGGAATTAAGGCCTCCACTGCTAAAAATCCATTACCTTCAGAGAGAGATTCCAGAGCTTTAGAAAGGTGGGGGAAAAGGTATACACCTCGGCCACCTTAACCATGAGGGCATTAAACTGTCAGTTCCATATGTTAAAGTACCAACAGTTTCTGTTATCACAGTTGAAAAGCAAAATGTCACAACCTGAACAACCAGACTTGAAGGAGTTGCAGGATTTGTTACATAGTGCAGAGCAAGTGGGTAAACATACCTTGCAATGTGGTTTTGATGCTTTAGAGGCCTCATGTAGAGCTGCTGTTACAGAATCAGTCATACGTAGACATGCTTGGCTCAAAGAGCAAACCTTACCAGATCATGTCAAAGCTAAATTACTAGATGCACTTCTTCAAAAAGATGTATTGTTTGGTGTTAAAGCTGAGGAGGTATTAAAGAAAATGTAGGAAAAGGCAAAATCAATGCAAACAGTGAAAGATTTCCTACAGGTACAACCTCCATGTTTCAGTAGAAATTGGCCTTAAAAAAATTGGTCCTTTCCAGCCACGGACAGACCCCAAAGAGGTAGATACAGGCGCCCGAGGGGTAGAGGGCAATCTCAGGGATCATTTAGAGGCAGACAATGGCAAGCACCTACACAAAGAGGTGGTGAGGATAGTTCACAGGCATTCAGAAAGCAGAACCAATGACTTTCCCCTTTGCATGCCAAGCAAGGCTCAAATGGCAGCACCTTTAGGCGGAAAACTGGCATTATTTTCGTAAAATTGGCATATTGTCACAAAAGACAAATGGATCCTGGACATTATAGACAGAGGCTACAGATTCCACTTTCACACCCTTCCAAAAATGAGAGGCATGCCAAACCTGCCACACAGTCAAAGGGCAGAGTCACAAAAACAAATTTCAAATCTCATGTACATGAAAGCTATTCAAGAGGTACCTGCACAAGAACAGGTTCAAGTTTTTATTCCAGGCTATTCCTGGTACCAAGGAAGGGCAAAGATTGGAGACCTGTTTTGGACCTATCCATCCTAAACACATTTTTACTCGTGCCAAAATTCAAGATGCTCACTTTACAGCAGCTTCTTCCCATGCTGGGCAAAGAGTCTTGGCTGGTAACATTGGACCTCAAGGAGGCATACCTGCATGTCCCAATCAGACAAGATTGCAGAAGATACCTCAGATTTCTTGCAGGTTCAACCCATTATCAATTCTCTGCATTGCCCTTTGGCTTATCTACTGCGCCCAGAGTGTTCACGAAATGCCTGGCATCAGTAATTACCTACTGCAGACTTCAAGGGATACAAATATACCCATATTTGGACGACTGCCTGATCCAAGCGGACAGCAAGCATATACTTCTGAAACATCTGGTGTTTGTAATAATGTTGTTGAATTCTGTGGGATACACAGTCAACAAAAAGAAATCAAGGCTAATACCCTCTCAAACAATAATTTTCCTGGGTGCCAGCTTGAATACAAATACCCAGATGGCCTACCTCACGCCAGAGAAACAAGGGCAACTAACTCAATACTTCAGAAAACTAGCAACCTTCACCAGGCTGACTGCAAGGAAAATCCTGCAGGCTCTGGGATTCATGGCATCTTGCATCCTGCTAATCCCATGTGCAAAGCTGCATATGAGGAAACTTCAATGGTACCTAAAAAACCTATGGTCTCAACACAGCCACAGTTTGGAAACAATAATACCACTGATTCCATGTCTTCAAAAGGAATTTCTGTGGTGGGCTCAAGCATGCCAAAGAAACACAGGTCTCCCATTCTGCAAGCCTCAAGCAAATCAAGTCATCACAACAGATGCCTCGGACTACGCCTGGGGGGCGCACATGACAGATCGGTGCATTCAGGGCAAATGGTCCCAAAAAGAAAAGCACCTACACATCAATCAAAAGGAAATGCTAGCAGTAATAAATGCTGTTATGGCTTTCAAAGACCTGCTGCATCCAGGCCAGCTATTGGTAAGGACAGACAACACCACAGTAATGTGGTACATAAACAAACAGGGAGGAACCCATTCATACCCCCTATGCAGGCTAGCCATGTCTCTTTGGAACATGGCTCTGGAATTACAAATCGAACTTCAAGCACAGTACCTGCCAGGCAAGGAAAACACGCTGGCAGACAACCCAAGCAGAAATTTGACAGATCCACACGAATGGAAGTTGCATCCTCAAGATTTACAAAGATAATTCAAGCATGGGGAAGGCCAGACATAGACCTCTTTGCCACCCACAGAAATCACCAATTGACAAAATTCTGCTCAAGGACCTTTCATCCACAGGCCTGGAAAGTGGACGCACTCTCTTTCAGTTGGACAACAATGACAGTTTATGCCTTTCCACCTCTTCCTCTACTGCCCAAAGTTCTATTAAAACCCAGAGCAGACAGACCAAAGATGATTCTCATTGCTCCAGACTGGCCAAGACAACACTGGTACCCACTCCTGAGGAGCCTGACGCATTCCCCACCATGGATCCTGCCTCTAATGCCTCTTCTACTGACTCAGCACAATTTCAAAACTCTTCACAGTCAGCTGAAAACACTTAATCTAGCCGCATGGAAGATTCCTTAAATTCACAACAGACCCTACTCTCCAAGGAGGTGCAGGATGTCATTTTGGAGGCCACAAGGCCTTCTACTAGAAAAGCCTACTCCGCAAAATGGAAACTGTTTTGTGCCTGGAATCAGAAAAAGGGTCAGAATCCTGGAATACTGAATTTACCTCAAATATTGCAGTACCTAGCTGAGATGCTAAGCAGTGGACTTTCATTCTCCCCCATCAAAATCCATGCCTCAGCCATTTCTGCAGAATACAGCACTGATCCTCCTTTATTCTCTCACCCCCTCTTAAGACAGTTCCTCAGAGGGGCTAAGAATATAAAACCCCCAAGGAAGCAACCAGTACCTGATTGGGACCTCAATTTCATTCTAGAAAAACTGATATTGCCTCCTTTTGAGCCAGCTGCTTCAACAGAACTGCAATATTTGTCCTGGAAAACAGCCTTCCTTCTGGCTATCACCTCAGCTCGCAGGGTTTCAGAGCTACAAGCCCTCATGGCTGTGCAGCCTTTCATCATTTTCCATCAGGACAGTTTCCTTATGAACCAATCCTTCCTTTATGCCAAAGGTAGTATCCAGGGTAGCCTTGAATCAGGCTGTCCACTTACCTACCTTTTACCCTAATCCTCAAAACAAAGGGGAGAGACTACTACATTCCTTGGACATTCACAGACAGCTACATTATTATTTGGACAGAACAAAGCCTTTCAGAAAATCAGAGCAACTCTTTGTGTCCTATGCTACAGGAGCTCAAGGGAAGCCTATTTCCAAACAGACAATCTCAAAATGGATAGCCCACTGCATACGCTTTTGTTACTCTTTTCATGGTAAAACTGTACCTGCAGGCATCAGATCTCACTCCACAAGGGCCACAGCTACCTCTGCAGCTTTCCTCAGGGGGGTTCCTACCAAAGATATTTTGGAAGCAGCCACTTGGAGTTCTGTACGTACTTTCTCCAAGCACTATCACCTACCATTATACTCCAAATCAAGAGCAGGCTTTGCCACTGCAGTCTTGCAGGGCATCCTGGCTCCTCCTAGTTCCACCTAGTGCCTACCACCCCTTTTTTAGCTTTGGGATTCTACCCATCTGTTATGACTGCAGCTGTATGGACGATGAACATAATACAGTTTTGTACCTAGATAAATGTAGATGTTCGAGTGCTAATACAGCTGCAGTCCAGGTTTCCCTCCCTCCTTCCCCTCTTGGGACAGGCCTTTTGGCTAACACCTCCTCATACAACCTGATTGGGGTATTCTTTTATGGAGTATTTGCTTGCAACTACTGTTTTTTTCTATTATATTGCATTGCATTATTACATAAATTTATGTATTGCCTTCCTTCTGGGGGCACCTGACATCTGGGGCAAGAAAAACTGAAGAAAATGGCGTTGGCTGGTTCTTTTATACCCCTGTCGCACTGACATCGGGGAAGAAGCGACGACAACCGACGCCGGACCTAGATTTTGGAATTCGGCTGACCGAGGACCCGCCTGACGGCAGGAAAACCCCATCTGTTATGACTGCAGCTGTATTAGCACTCGAACATCTACATTTATGGTAGGTACAAAACTGTACTTTTCCGTATCTAGACGACTGGCTCCTCACCGCCCCCACCAGGCATCTTCTTACTCTAGCCGTGAGTGCTACCATCGAGTTGGGACATCTATTAGGAATTACATTCAACTGGGAAAAGTCTGTATTGCTGCCATCACAGCGTGTTGCCTTTATAGGTGCAGAGCTAGACTTTGTAGAGATGCGAGCATTCCTTCCAACAGAGAGGATAAAGATACTACAGGACCAAGTCCTAGCCTTACTGCCCCGACGGAAAGCCCCAGCCAGGATGGTCCTTCAGCTTTTGAGATCGATGGTGGCCTCCATTCTTCTGGTCCCTCTGGCAAGATTGCACATGCAAATTCTTCAGTGGCTCCTGTCGACCCAGTGGTCATACCAAGAACTGCCATTGTACCCGATTCTCATCACGGAAATGTGCCGGTGAGATTTTCGTTGGTGGCTCCTCTCCTCCAACCTGAACCAGGGGAGATTCTTCTGCCCCCTTCCCATTGCCACAGTGACCACGGACGCCTCCCAGATAGGGTGGGGGGGCATTATCTAGGCAGGACGGTTCAAGGCACGTGGCAAGATCAAGAAACCCACTTGCATATCAATGTTCTGGAAATGAGGGCAGTGCTTCTAGCGTTGCAGGCACTTCACAGCTCTCTTCCCAAGGGTACCATCGTAATCTTCTCAGACAATATGGTGGTGGTATGGTACCTGAACAAGCAGGGAGGAACCAGGTCTTATCCTCTTTGTAGAGAATCCATGAGAGTGTGGAATTGGGCGATCGCTTCCCAGAGATTTCTAGTGGCAATGCACATTCCGGGGAAGTCCAGTGTGATAGCAGACAGGCTGAGCAGAGTTATCCTGATGCCTCACGAGTGGTCCCTGAACGACCAAGTAGCGGCTCGGATCTTCTTCAAGTGGGGGTTTCCCTGCTGCTACCTTTTCGCCAGCCCCTGGAATGCGAAGTGCAGCAATTTCTTCTAAAAGCAACGAAGAAAGCAGCCAGTAGCACAAACAATGAACACAGTATCTACCAAAACTTTTAATAAAATCTCTGACGTCTCAGCCAAAGCCTTCAAGGAGAATAAAATATGTACAAACACCAAGTCTTATATAGCAGAAATAATTAATTAATTAAGCAATGCCCTCCAATTGAACTCCTCATTAAGCCCATAAGGAGACATAGTCTTATACTTTAAAATAAATAAAGCTTCTTTCTGTAATAAAACAGTTTTTATGTCCATATGACAATGTAAAGACAACTTAACTTGTTCTAAAACAGTACCTTTTAGACCCACACTACTTTTATTATGAAATTGTGCAAAATGCAGAGCTACAGGGCTTTCCATGTTGCCATTATTAATGTCCCTTATATGCTCTAACAATCTCTTTTTAAATGCTCTTTTAGTTTCTCCAATGTAATAAATATTACACAGACAAAAAAGAGCATAAATAACCCCTACTGAATTACAACAAAAATGATTAACAGAAGTAAAATTAATACCATTA
The DNA here is from genome assembly GCF_019279795.1 of Protopterus annectens. Lineage (NCBI taxonomy): Eukaryota > Metazoa > Chordata > Ceratodontiformes > Protopteridae > Protopterus > Protopterus annectens. Next base: position 425,232,813 of record NC_056733.1, on the reverse strand, counting down.
ATACAAGAAAAACTAGATACAATATGTTTGCAAGCTTTACACCTTCCACAAGGAAAGGTGCCAATTTTACAGGGTTCAATGCAAATTTGAGAAGGAGGCATACTAAATTTACTTTTGACTAGAAAATTCTTTATATTTCTACCTCTCCGATAAGACAATTTTAAATTAACATTCAACCATTGTAGAACATTTTTAGAAGAATGCAAAAAAGACCAGAATTTTTTAACTATATCAAGGAATTCATGAGTAAAACATCCATAAGTGGTCACAAAATACATATTTTCCTTATGTTCCATACCATTGTCATATTTGAACATTTTATTATGGAAATGATGATTATTTCCCAAATCAAAAGGCTTAACCTTTTTAACTACCTTATCAAAGCATTTACTCAATATGTCTTTATTATACCCTCTATTCATAAAAGAGTCTACCAGACACTTCATCTCCTGCTGAAAGATATCAGGTCTCCCACAAAGTCTATATATACGTAACATTTCACCATAAGGTAACGCATCTATGGTGTGAGGAGGATGGCCACTAGTACCATGTAAATATAAATTTGTGCCTTCAAATTTTCTATTAACTGAAGTAACAATGTTCATACCATCAGAAATATCTAGATTTACATCCAAAAATGAAACAACATGTCCTATTACCAAACCATCAAAATTCAATGTAAATCTATTATTATTGATATCATTTACAAAGTCCCTAATGTCCTTTGCATCAGCATCCACCAGAAATATTAAATCATCCACAAATCTGTGGTAAGCAATTACATGGGAATGAAAAAACTTATGCTTATAAATTATTTCCAGTTCAAATAAACCCATGAATAAATTAGCATACATGGGGGCAAAAGATGCCCCCATGGCTGTACCTTGTAACTGATGATATAATACTTCATTAAATTCAAAAAAATTATGAGTTAAACAAAAATAAAGCAATTCCACAATAAATTCTGTAGCCGGAAAATCACCTACAAAATATCTAACAGCCTCTATACCAAATTGATGTTTTATATTAGTATAAAGGCTCTTTACATCAATGGTAAACCAAATCATTTTCTTACTTATTTTTATCTTTTTCATTTTTTCTAAAAAATCAAAAACATCACAGATATAAGAAGGCAATTTGTAAACAAAAGAAGACAAAAATTGATGTAAAAAAATTCCTAAATTATGTAAAAAATAAAAAGAACCAGATACTATAGGCCTCCCAGGAGGCCTAGATAGATTTTTATGTATTTTGGGTAAGCAGTAAAAAAAGGCCATTTTTGAACCTTCTACCTGAAACTTTTTTTTTAACATCAGTAGGACAAAAATAACCTAGTCTCACCCCTTTATTCAGTAAATCCAAATATTCCTGAATAGATTTTAAATATACATCTATAGCCACCACTTCATAGGTCTTGCTATCCTTTAAATGTTCCATACACATGGATAAATAATCAGTAAAATGCATTACAACTAATTTGTTACCTTTATCGGATGGTTTAAAAATAATATCATTCTTTTTGCCAAGATTTAATAAAGCTTGCCATTCAGTACATTGTAAATTATATTTAACATTGGATTTTACACTCATAAACTTTTTATAATCTAATTCAGTAAAAAAATTAACTAAATTAACAAACTGACATACATCACTATTCAAATTACTAGGCATGAAATTGCTATAAGAAGGTTACGTCACCTCACGAGTGGTCCCTGAACGACCAAGTAGCGGCTCGGATCTTCTTCAAGTGGGGGTTTCCCTGCTGCGACCTTTTCGCCAGCCCCTGGAATGCGAAGTGCAGCAATTTCTTCTCCCTGATTCTCCCCCAGGGGGAGTCACCCAGGGACGCTCTAGTCCACAATTGGCCCTCCGGTCTGCTGTACGCCTTCCCTCCGGTCCCTCTACTGCCAAAGGTGATTCAGAAGGCGATCTGCTTGGGAAGCAGCATGATTTTGATCGCACCACACTGGCCCCGCCAAGTTTGGTTTCCTTTCCTTCGGAAGTATGCAGTGGAGGGTCCTTGGATTCTGGACCCAGTTCCAGACCTCCTGACTCTTCAGTCGGGTCAGGCCCATCCATCACTGCAAACTCTCAAGCTAGCGGCTTGGCAGCTCCACTTCCGACCTTAGTCAGACAGCATATCCTTTCGCCTGAGGTGGTCCGGATTCTGTCTTTTTCCCACAGAGCTTCCACTAAGGAGATATATTCTAATAAATGGAAAAGATTTGCCATTTGGGTCCAGCGGCACAACCTTGACCCTCTGACAGCCCCAGTGTCAGCAGTATTAGATTTTTTGGCAACTCTTTTTAGACAGGGTTCCGCTGTCTCCACACTTAAAGTCCCATTGGCAGCGATTTCTAATTATCATGTTGCCTTTGAGCCTTCACTCATGAGTCATAAGTTGTGTAAGGCCTTTTTCAGGGGAGCTTGGTTGCTTCGCCCCCCCCAGTGTCACAACCTGTTTTGCCATGGGATTTGAATGTGGTTCTAGGAGCCTTGACATCTCATCCCTTCGAGGCAGCGGCCACTTGTGAGCAAAAGTTCTTATCTTGGAAGACTGCCTTCTTGGTAGCTGTTACTTCAGCCAGAAGGGTTTCGGAGCTTCAAGCCCTTTCTGTCAAGTCTCCTTATCTGATCTTTAACAAGGATAGAGTATCTCTAAGACTAAATCCGTCATTTCTTCCTAAGGTTTCTTCTGCTCTTTGTCTGCAACAATCTATAGAGCTACCAGTTTTCTTTCCGAAATTTTCCAACAAGGCAGAATACAGACTTCATCAGTTGGATGTGCATAGACAACTGAGGTTTTACTTAGGACACAGCAGCAGAGGAAATCAGACCAGTTGTTTGTGGCCTTTGCAGATAACAGGATTGGCAAAGCAGTAACTAAGACCACTATCGCTAGGTGGATTAGGGATTGTGTTTCATTTATTTATGCATCAACAGGAAGGGACCTTCCATTTCCAGTTAGAGCGCATTCTACTAGGGCTATGGCAACTTCAGTGGCTTTCCACGCCAGACTGTCTGTGGATGAGATATGTGCAGCGGCCACTTGGGCTTCTCCACATACATTTATTTCTCATTACAAACTGGACGTGGCGACTAGGGGTCGGGCGTCCTTTGGTTCCACAGTGCTCAGGAGTGTTTTCCTGTCCTTGCCTTTTTAAGTGGTGCATTGTGAAATTTTTATTGCTTAAAAACCTCAGCTTTGGCCAGCTAAGAACTTGGTTATATTCAACTGGACGTATAAGAGAATTTAAGTACCTTTCTCTGCACTTTTTTTTAAAAAAAAGACAGTATTTAATTTGATTTAAACTGTGTTGAAAGAATATTTAACTCAAGTGGCAGTTCTGCTCTTTAGTAACTTGAACCGAAGCTAGTGTGTTATTTGCTAGTAATTACAGGTGTGGGGGTAGCCACATTCTTTGATTTCCTGTCCTTGCCTTTTTAAGTGGTGCATTGTGAAATTTTTATTGCTTAAAAACCTCAGCTTTGGCCAGCTAAGAACTTGGTTATATTCAACTGGACGTATAAGAGAATTTAAGTACCTTTATCTGCACTTTTTAAAAAAAAAATACAGTATTTAATTTGATTTAAACTGTGTTGAAGGAATATTTAACTCAAGTGGCAGTTATTCTGCTCTTTAGTAACTTGAACTGAAGCGAGTGTGTTATCTGCTAGTAATTACAGGTGTGAGGGTAGCCACATTCTTTGATTTCCTGTCCTTGCCTTTTTAAGTGGTGCATTGTGAAATTTTTATTGCTTAAAAACTTCAGCTTTGGAACTTGGTTATATTCAACTGGACGTATAAGAGAATTTATGTACCTTTATCTGCACTTTTTTAAAAAGAATACAGTATTTAATTTGATTTAAACTGTGTTGAAGGAATATTTAACTCAAGTGGCAGTTATTCTGCTCTTTAGTAACTTGAACTGAAGCTAGTGTGTTATTTGCTAGTAATTACAGGTGTGGGGGTAGCCACATTCTTTGATTTCCTGTCCTTGCCTTTTTAAGTGGTGCATTGTGAAATTTTTATTGCTTAAAAACCTCAGCTTTGGCCAGCTAAGAACTTGGTTATATTCAACTGGACGTATAAGAGAATTTAAGTACCTTTATCTGCACTTTTTAAAAAAATATACAGTATTTAATTTGATTTAAACTGTGTTGAAGGAATATTTAACTCAAGTGGAAGTTATTCTGCTCTTCAGTTATTCCCACCCACCCTCCCTGTTTTTGTTTTGGTGTTAATCTTGGTGGCCTTGAAACTGCCCGCCCCTCAGCCTGCCTCTGGGCCCATCTCATTTGCTCACTCAACTGAGTGCAGTGAGATCATATTCTGATTTCAGGCACTCCTACTGTGTACAAAGAGAGCATCTGGGAAACAGACAAAAAAAAATTAAGCTTATTTCCTGCCTTTCCTGTTGAGTGGTGTAGACTATTTGTAGGCTTCTGAGCCCCCAGGCCCTTCTGTGTTTGAGGGAAGCCTTCTAGCTTGTTTTTTTTTTTTTTTCTTATAACTAGCCAGTTTTCTAGTTTCAGCACTCAAATCAAAGACGAAAGCGGACATTAAATTACAGTACGCTATTGCTGTTGGATTCCTTGTCTCCTGCTTCTTGGTTTAGCTTTTGGTTTTTACTGGTCATTTTTGCTTTTATTGGTTTTATTGGTTTTTTGGAGCTATGACCGAAGCCGGCGATGATCCATTGTTAAATTTGTCGGTTCATTCAACACTGACTTCAGAAGCCACTACTTTGAACAACTTGTTAGCGGCTACCTTATTGGACATTCAGAACTCTTTCAAGTTTTTGGTCTCAAGAGCCAATGAACATGAACGTACGGACGTGAGACCTACTAGCGCGAATGTGGTGAACATTTCAAGTCCAAATTCATCTTTTCAAGAGCTGGATACTGTCATGGAAGTGGTGGATAAACGCGAAAGGGATTATTGTCAAGCCAAGACGTCTTCTTCGCGAAGAAAAAAACAGTCCGATAATGGAGCAGGTTGCAGGACAGTGCAATTCTTTTTGGATGAGGTGGTGAACCCTTTTGGCAACACAGGTAAATCATGCCAAATGCTTAATTCTGCAGATATTAGTAATAAACGTAGTCTCCTATTGAGATTATTAGAGAGATACCGCTCATTGGATCCTGAGAACTGTTATTTTCGGCGGTGTATTGAGTTAAACATTGTCCCTAAGGGACTTAGATTTTTTTAAATGCCCTAATGGCGTTACGGTTAATCAACCTTTCTTTAAGTCTTTAATAACTTTCTTTAACAATGCTGGCATTGATTTTTTGAAATTGCTCATCGAAAACAATATTACTAAGATGAGCGATTTAAAGGAAGAAATTGTGTTCACTGAAGGCGAATTAAAAAACCTGTTATGCCAAACGAATGTTAAGGAATTCCTTAACGCCATTTACAAAGAACTTGAACAACACACGGCTGAAGTAACCAACCGTAAACAATTGAAACTGGCTCGTGATCTTTTTTCTTATGAAAACAACAGTGCTTACAACAACTTTGCCAACAAAGGGAGTGCACCTTTTAACAAAGGGAGCAACTCTCGTGGGCCTATTTCCAACAGTTGGGGTAAAAGGAACTACAACACCGTTGTTTCTGGTACTGATGATTCAGAACAACGGATTACTGATCACGACACCGAGGACCAGACTGGTAATCAAACAACCATTAAAACCACTGCTATTACGGTTAAAAGTAGTGGTAATGACAATCCTTTAGTTATTAGCAATGCTGCTGGTGAAGATTCTTTTAACACCAACAGCAACGGTATTGAAAGTGCTGGTGAAAATTTAAACACTAATGGCTCAGTAAAACCTAAGGCTAGGATTGGGGCAACTATTCCTACTAACATTACCACATCTTCTTCTTTTTTCAACAAGAAGTTGACTCACAACAGCAACAGGAAAACTGTTTTAACCAGAAGTCGGACTTTCCTGGGATCGAACTCATCAGGGGATGAGACTTAGATAGGATGTTAGACGAATTTAGTATCATCAATCTAACTGAACATTGTTTTTCTGATTGTGAATTAAAAAATTTAAAATATGGTTTAAATTTTGTACCAAGCTCTAGGGCTAATTTTAGCAAAACTATTATTGACATAAAAAAATTTACAAGGAAATTAAATTTATTTTATTTGATGAATTCTTTTTCAGATAAAGAAAAAAAGACCCTAATTAAACCATCTAATTACATCCCTCACTTGCACCACACAATCAAGGTTTTTGAGGAACAATGCATTCAAGACATCACCCAGGTTTTGAAAACTAAGTGTCACACTTCAAATAATTTAAATCATGATGAGAAAGTGGCATTTAATAATCTCAAACTTCTTTGTAAAGATTTTAGATTTATGAAGAGTGACAAGGGGGGTAACATTGTCATCATGAGCCAAGAACTTTACAACAGAAAAATGTTGGACATCATAAGCAACACTGAGGAGTATGAGGCAATCAGTTATTATGAAATAAAGCGCAGAGAACGCTTCATTCATTCTGAATTGTATGCACTTCTCATGACTGGTGACATTACTTTTGATGTGTATGAATTCTGTACAGTGCAAGAACCACGTATAGGAGTCATTTTTGGTATACCCAAAACACATAAGAGTTTAACAAATCCCCCCCTCAGACCAATTGTTTCTTCACCACACTCTGTAACTGAGGGTATTTCACTTGTAATTGATGCTGCGTTGGGGCCTATTCTAGCTAATGAAATTTCATTTATTAAAGATTCATGGCATTTTTTGAATAAATTTGGGTTATTTTTACAAAGTGGGAATTTTGATCCCTTAAGACATATTATTTTCACCATAGATGTGGTTTCCTTATACACCTGCATCCCTCATGTTCAAGGAATGGAGGCTGTGTGTAATTTTTTACTTAAAAAGAATACAGGATTAACAAAGAACGCTATTTCTACTATTAGACATTTTTTGGAAATTATTTTAGAGAATAATTTTTTTCTGCTAGGACAAACTTATTACCAACAAAAGAGGGGTGTGGCAATGGGGTCCCCCGCTGCACCAGCATATGCTAATCTTGTTATGGCCTGGTGGGAGTCTGAATTTATATCAATGTTAAGTAACAAATGCAACATTAATTTTTTTTGCCGTTTTATTGACTATTTATTTTTTGTTATTGAAGGTGATTCCTGCACTGTTGACACCTTCATTTCAGAAATTAATTTACTTTCTGATTACTTAAAGTTTACTAAGGGCTGTGCAGGTTTGCAAGTTAATTTTCTTGATGTTTTTTTATATTGGGACGAGATTGAGGCCAGATTTCACAGCAAAATCTTTCGTAAAGAAACCTTTACAAATGGATATTTACATCATCTTAGCAATCACCCCAGGCATATTATTAGAAACATCCCACGGGGTCAATTCATAAGAGCTAGTCGCATGATGTCCAAGCACTGTGATCTTATTGATGAATTCAATCTCATTATTTCTTTATTTACCGAGAGGGGATACAAGGAAATTGAGTTGATTAAGTTAAGTGACGAGATTTTAAGCAGACGTTTTAGTTCTTTTAAAGCTTTACTAGATAACCCTATGTCCTTGGTTATTGCTGATAACAACTCTACTCCTGTGAATGATATTAACAGTAATACTATTTGTTCTTTGGATATGAGTTCCGATGGGGGCCAAATCAAGCAAGTTGTAACAAACAATTGGAGGATTATAAAGGGTAACCATGATATTCAAAAAATTTTGGGGAATCAACCTTCTTCTGTTTTTAGAAACAATTGCAATTTAAAGAGAGCCCTAGAATTTCATTACTTTAACAACATGACATTACACACCAATAAAACTGGTATGCATTGTTGTCACACCTGTAATATGTGCAGATTCATTTCTGAGGGCCCCTACATCAGGATAGAAACTATTGATAAGACCATGAAGGTTCCTGGTTACACTGATTGTAATGCTAAGGGGGTAGTTTACATCAGCTTGTGTTCTAGTTGTCCTGCTTTTTATGTGGGCATGACAACCAGATGCCTTAAGACTAGAATAAGGGAGCACATTTACAGCATACACAGTAAGGATGAAACCAATGCTCTTTTTAAGCATTCTGTTATTTGTTCTTCTTTCAAAAAATTTTTATTTTCTGTGTTAGAAGTTGTATACCCAGACATGAGAGGGGGGGTGATCACAAAAATTATTTAGAACAGCGTGAGACCATTTGGCAAGTCCGTTTAAATTCAGATAAATTTCCAGGGTTAAACGATGCCATAAATATTAAGTGTTTTTTAAAGTATAGGAAATTGCATGTTAACAAGGATTGTGACACCACAGCTTTGTTTATTTAAATTTTCATACAAATTAACAGTGGTTTTGTGATGTTAAATTAACTAATTAATTTTAACTAATTGTCAATTATATCTGTACAATTAATTTGTCTATTTAAATGTTGTTTGGTCTAATTGTTTTTGTATTCTGAGGAAGTCTTGTGACGAAAGCGGACATTAAAATTACAGTACGCTATTGCTGTTGGATTCCTTGTCTCCTGCTTCTTGGTTTAGCTTTTGGTTTTTACTGGTCATTTTTGCTTTTATTGGTTTTACTCAAATCTGTTTCTTTGATCTCAGCACTTGTTCAGATAAAAAAAAAAAAATTATCTGCTTTTACTGTACTTGTGTTTCTACCTACTTCATTTTACTTTTGCATCATCTTAAAAATACTCAATTGTATTTATTACTGCTTGGTGTAACTCATTCTAAGCCTTTTGGTTTAAACACTTGGGCTTCGGACCAGTTGTTTTGCACTGAGAGGGTTTGTGGTCTGCACTGTTGTGGCAGAACAGGTAGCTTACATCCTTCTAGGTTGGGAACTGCTGATTGAGGGCTCAGTGTCTGTTATTCTAAAAGTGTATTAATTCTGGTTTAAGCACTTGGGCTTTCAGGCCAGTTATTTTACATTAAGAGGGTTCGTGGTCTGCACTCTTGTGGGAGGAGAGGCTGGACTCTGCCCTTCTGAGCTGGGAATTTCTGGTTAAAGGCTTATAGTGCATGCATATCTGAACTGCTTCTTACCGAAGTTGGTGCGCCTTGTTTGCTGTGGCATAGACTGGATTCGTGCCTGCTGGATCTAGCTTTGTTTGTGTAACTTGAGCACTAATCCAGACATTGTTTGTGTAACTTGAGCACTAATCCAGACATTCTCTAAAGTATTCAGTTGTATTTATTACTGCTTGGTTGTAACTTGATTAAAGTGTAGCTATCATTCTAAGTCTTTTGGATTAAGCACTTGGGCTTCGGACCAGCTGTTTTCATTAGGAAGGTTTGTGGCAAGCACTGTGGTGGCAGGACAGGTAGCTTTCATCCTTCTAAGTTGGGAACTGCTGATTGAGAGCCCAGTGTCCAAGGGTATTAGTTCCGGTTTAGGCACTTGGGCTTCAGGCCAGTTATTTTACATTAAGAAGGTTTGTGGTCTGCACTCTTGTGGGAGAAGAGGCTGGACTCTGCCCTTCTGAGCTGGGAATTTCTGGTTGAGGGTTTATAGTGCCTGAATATTTGAACTGTATCTTACTGAAATTGGTACACCTTGTTTGCTCTAGCATAGACTAGATCCAGGCCTGCTGAATCTAGCTTTGTTTATATGCTTGTTGTTTGTTTGCTTGTTATTTCCCTGGAAGCTAATTCCACCTAATACGCGGCTTCTCAGCGCTTCTGTGGATCACTAGTGATATCTGCATTGCTTACTGTACTAGTTCCTTGTTTCACTTGAAAGAAAGTTACTGTTTGTTGTTTTTGCATTTAGTTACTTGTAACACATTGCACTCAAGTTACCTGGCACTTGCTCACTAAAGCAATTATATAAGTCAGCACTAAAAATTAAAAGCACTACACCCTCACTCCCCACTGGCCCTTGTTTTCAATTATTAAGGAATTCCCAATATTATTCTAGCATGTCCAAAGGTCAGTTGTCAATCTCCTCTCCGGTCCAGCTGGTGAATCTGGGAATCTTGAGGCAATGTTATAACTGCATCATGTACACAGACAACCCTCTCCTCCTCCCACATAACACAAATACTTGCGAGAGATGCAGCTATTTAGCCAAACTGGAGGCTGAGCTCTCTCAACTCAGGACTGGCAAGACCAGACAGGAGGAGAAGGCAACTACACACACCACAAAACCAGCCTCACATAATGCTACCACACCACTGAATCAAACACATAAACACACAAAGACATACTCGAGGCTCTGAGTAAAATTTACCTAAACAGCAGAGGCCTCCAAAGCAGACAGCCAAACAACTGCTACCTCAAGACACCCCACAAGCAACACATAAACCACAAAAGCAGTGTGCAAAGCAGTCACAGCCCTTAAGGCCAAATACAACACCAAACATACTTGTCATAGGTGACTCCATAGTCAGACACACTGACGTCCCACTCACCAGGCTGAACAAGGAGAGGGTCACAGTAAGCTGCCTATCGGATGCTAGAATCCGCCACATAACACAAGCACTCTGGTCACTCCACGGCAAGTACAAATATCACACAGTCATTATCCATGCTGGTGTGAACGACCTGAGACGTACCTCCCTGGACTACATGAAAAGAGACATAGAGGAGCTCTCTGATTATGTAGCCCAGGCAGGTATTACCCTGACCCTGAGCAGTATCCTTCCTTCACCAAGAATGATGCCACAATATAGAGACAAGATGATCAGCTTTAACAATTGGCTTAATGTCTGGTGTCATTCAAAGGGGATCCAGTGTCTGTCTGCCTGGGATGACATGCTTGACAAGCCACGCTGCTTCCATGAGGGACGGCTTGCACCTGTCACCCTGGGATTCCGGATATTGGCTAAGGCTCTTGCCACCCCCATAGTGCCTTTTTAGGCAAGGCTCAAATTCTAAACCTACCACCCTAGAAAACAAAATGGGAAGAAACTGAGGGTAATGCTGCTCAATGCCAGAAGTCTAAATCTCAAAATGCACGCACTCGAGGCCCTTCTCAGTATGGAGAACATAGATGTCTGTGCTGTAACTGAAACCTGGTTCAAGGCTCCTGAGAGCACCCGGCACTATTAGGTTTTACCTCATATCATGCGTTCTGGCCCCAAAACCCGGACCACACCACAAAGGAGGGGTGTATCCATATTCATAAAGGATACCCACACCTCCAGGTTGGTGGCAACGCATGAAGCTTCGGAAACCATCCAGGTGCAACTAACCATAGGCAAAACTGCTCTACAAATTGTAGCATGCTACAGGCCACCCTCTCAAACTCAGGAACCCCACACAGCCGTCCTGAAGACACTGGAGGGTATAAATGTATCTCCAAACACCATCATATTGGGTGACTTTAACTACCCGAATATAGACTGGGAACATTACTCAAGCCCTAACTTTCTAGCCCAACGGTTCCTGGAGTTCATAAATTCAAATGCCATGGAACAGCTAGTCACTGTTCCCACGAGAGGAGAAAATATACTAGATCTCATTATCACAAACATGGGGACAAAATGCTCCACACCGAAGTATATCCCTCATTGGTGAGATCTGATCATAAACTAATCTCACTGGAAATCCACATCCTGCCCCCACCCCAAACAAAAAAGACCACAGTGAAGAACTTCTCTAAAGCAAACTTCACACTACTCAAGACTGGTGTGGTATCCTTCAAGGCACCTGAGCCAGTGGAAACCACAACCCAAGCTGCGGAAGCCCTTACAAATGCCTTCTATGAACACCTCCAGGACTGCATGGATCAGGCAATCCCAAATAAAACCAAGACTCTTTCCACAAAGGGCAAACGTCCAGTCTGGTGGACCCCAGCCATTAACAAACTTTACAATAAGAGGAGAAAGCTATTACATGATAGAACAAAATCCATAAAAGGGAAGTCACCCCTGATCATTATTAGTAAAAAATACGAGCACTCATAAAATCAACTAAGGCCAATTTTGAGAGAAAAATTGCCATGGATTCAAAGGACAATCATAAGGCCTTTTTCAGCTATGTTAGGAACCTGGGTGGAAACTCCCAGATATGCTCAGAATTGGTCCAAAATGATACAAAAATCACTGAACCCACAGACATTGCCAACATACTGGCAGACAGGTTCAGTGCAAACTTCACCCCCCCTCTCCCCCCCTAAAGGAGAGATAACTATCCCAGCAGAGTGTAGCCTCCCAGACATCTCAAATGCGCAGGTGAAAGCTCCTCTCTCTAAAGCTAAAAACACAGCATCAATGGGACCGGATGGTGTCCCCGGCTGTGTGCTACACGAGCTAAATGAGGAATTAAACCCGCATAAGGCAGCTGTTTAATCTCAGCCTTACCACAGGATACGTGCCCAAGGAGTGGCGTCGGCAACTGTGGTCCCACTCCACAAAGGCGGTACCTCACGGACCCTGGTAATTACCGCCCCATAAGCTTAACAAGTCTAGTCTGCAAAGCTATGGAGAGGATCATAATGGAGCTCATAAACAAAGATATAGGGGACTTGCAGACATTGGACCCGAACCAGTTTGGCTTCGTCAAGGGCAGATCATGCCTTTTGAACTTGGTCGACTTCTTCGAAACAGTCACCAAGGCCATTGATGAGGGAAAGGCAGTCCATACAGCCTACCTTGACCTTGCAAAGGCCTTCGACACAATACCCCACTCTGGTATTGTAGAAAAACCTACCAGCTTAAATGTAAACCCATATGTCACAAGATGGGTTGCAAACTGGCTTAAGGACAGAACCCACAGGGTTAGAGTTGCTGGCGCTATGTCAGACTCCAAGCCGGTCACAAGTGGTGTCCCACAGGGCTCGGTCCTTGGCCCCCTATTGTTCGCCATCTACTTCTCAGAAGTACAGGCCAACATGGGAGGACTTTGGCTGACAAAGTTTGCAGACGACTGCAAACTGGGCGCCATAGTGGAAAGTGCATCAGACACGGATATCCTTCAGAAGGGACTCACGGAAACAGATAGCTGGTGCCAGAGCCATGGCCTGAAGTTAAACGCCAAAAAAGTATAGTCATACCGTTCGGGAAAAACAAGGTAACCCCAAGCTACCATATAGGTGGCAATCCACTAAGCACAGAAGAGGTTATCAGGGACCTGGGGACCCAGGTTGACAGTGGCCTTTCTTTTGACACTCACGTTGCTAAAGTGGTTAGAAAGACCTTCTACATTGCCCACCTGATCATGAAGGGATTCACATCCAGATCTAGTGAGGTCATTGTTCCCCTGTACTCTTCACTTATCAGACCAATGATCGAGTACAATGCCCCATTCGGGATGTATCTCACCCGACATCTGCAGCAATTGGAGAGACCCCAAAGTTCCTCACCAAAAGGATAAAGGGACTCCAAAATCTGTCATATGCTGCCAGATTGAAGAAACTCCAGCTCTATTCAGTTGCATACCGTCTGCTCAGAGGTGACATGTGCCTGACATACAAGGCCATGTCCAACCCGGAATTAATGGACATGCTCCACCTCAAAAATCCAAATCCACCAAAACCACTAGAGCAAGCGACTTAAACCTTAGCACGGATATAAATAGGACATGCTGGAGGGATAGATTTATCACTCAGAGACTCCCTATGCTGTGGAATAAAATCCCGGTCCATGTGAGGCAGAGCACCTCGCTGGCTTTGTTCAAGAGAAATCTTGACCTGTGGATGGGAGATCGTAGGTTTATCCCGGGAATCATCTCTGTGTCACTGCTGGACAGAGGCACAACAAGCTAATGGGCACAGTATTTTTTCATATAAGGGGTGGCGTAAGCCACAAAAATTTGGGCTAGGCTTATAAATGCCTTAGGGCAGATAGCCTAGTATAAACCTATGAACTTATGAACCTCCCAGGATCTAGGTGCTAGGGACGCTGTCCCATCAGTTATGAATGTAGGCGAGATAGGATCGCATTACATCTTTTAGTTATGTACTTACCATAACGATAGATGTATGTGATCCATCTACATTCTACGCACCGCCCTCCTTCCCCCTACGTGTTGGATCTGGAGGAAACACTGTTGTGCTGTCGAATTGGCACATGTGGATGAGTTGTTGTGGGGCAAACAAGATCTGGGGGTTTGGGCATGGTGCATCCTGGGATAAGGGGTTGGCCCAGCCAATGAGAGACCTCGTGCTAGTGTATTGGCCGAGTCGGAGCAGATTCTTGGCTCCGAGCTCATCAGTTATGAATGTAAGCGAGATGGATCACATACATCTATCGTTATGGTAAGTACATAACTAAAAGTTGTTCTACATTCAGCATGTCTGCATTTTCAGAGTTTGTTTTAGTTTACTGAAACCAGAAATTGCTAGTCTGCCCGACGCTCAAATACTTTGATGTTCACAAACCGGTAACACTTTCCTATGATGCTTCGAAATGTGGACTTGGTGCAGTTATTTTACAAGGGGATCAAACTGTTGCCTACGCATTGAGAACTCTTACCAAAACTGAACAGCAGTACACCCAGATTGAGAAGGAGCTTTTGGCAATTGTGTTTGCATGTTCGAAGTTCCATGATTATGTTTATGGTAGACCTATCCAGGTTGAAACGGTTCACCAACCCCTAGTCACTATCCTTTGAAAGCCAATGCACTGTGCTCCAGCCAGATGCTGAGATTGCAAAAGTACAATTTCAATCTTTTCTACTAGAAAGGCAAACTTCTTTATCTTGCTGAAACGTTATCCAGATCACCCAGAAACACCACTGAACAGAATGACAATCAAGGTTCTCAATTGTCTGATGATTTTGAAGTCACAGAAGTGAGACATTTTTCTTCTACATGTCTTGATAAGCTGAGAGAACACACAGCCACATATTCAGTTTTGCAAAGGCTCAACCACTTTATCAGTCAAGGATGGCCGTCAAAGCAACCTAGTTTACCTCAAGAACTGCAACCTTATTTTCATGCAGAGATGAGATCTTGTCTGACAAGGTATCATAATGAAATTCCAAAAGTAATTGTTCCAAAATCCTTGCAGCCTGAGTATATTACTATCTTGCATCGTGGTCACCCAGAAACTTAAGCTACCAAGAGAAGGACGAGAAATGTTTTTAGCCTTCTGTGTCACAAGACATTGAGAGAGCACTTTCTTCTTGCTCAGTATGTAATAGTACAAAGCCTCATCAGAAAGAACCACTTCAGCTTAACCAGATTCTAGAACTACCTTGGTCAACAGTAGCCACTTGTATCTTCAAGAGGAATGGTCAGCATTAATTGGTGTTAGTAAATTCTTACTCCAGTTGGTTCAAGATGACTTGCTTCCTAACCTAGCATCCAGTATGGTCATTACTAAGATGAAGCATAATTTTGCTTTTCATGGAAGTCCGCACAGAGTTATTTCAGACAATGGCATGCAATTTATAAGCCAACAGTTCAAGATTTGCGGAAGAATGGGATTTTACTCATGTCACAAGTAGTCCTGAGTATCCATAGTCATATGGTTTGGCAGAACGTGTGCAGTTCAAAGTGCAAAACAGTTACTAGAGAAGTCAAAATGAGGCAGTGGTGATGTTTTCTTGAATCCTTTAAATCTCATAAATATTCCATGTGATAAATATCTTGGTGCACCTGCTCGGAGACTTCTGTCAAGACAAACCAGAACCACATTAGCAATCAGTAGTCAGTTGTTGGTTCCATGTATCAGGAACAACAGATCAGTGAGAAACAATCTGTTGAAGAAGCGCTTATCTCAGAAGTCCTACTACAATAAGACTAGCAAACTGCTCAGTCCATTACAAGAACGAGAAGTGGTAAGGATGCAGTCATCCAAAGATTATGATTGGATTGGTGTCATGAAGAATATTGGTCCAGAGATGACATTGTACGTTATACAATCAGAAGGAGCAACTTTAGGTGGAATCAAAAACATTTGAAACCAGTGTCCAAGCCTATACCACAGCAAATAGCCTGTGAAAGGGACTGTTTATCTCAGAGTGAGTTGTCTGGTGTTCCAGTTCCAGAGGACATTCATGTTCCTATGACAAATCCAGAAGTTCCTGGTATGAGTTGTGTACCGCAGACTGTCCCTGTTGCTGAATTTAGTCCCAGCTGTTATGAGATATGGTCGAATCCCTAAACCCTGTAGCAGACATGAACATTGTGTTTGGTTTCTAATATACGTGGTAATGCATGCCTGTCTCTGATATTTTGCATGAAGGGCAATCTTTTTAAGAGGGAGGATGTAGATCATTGAGTATGTATATACCTTTAAGAAGCTACCCAAGGGCTTGCACTAGAGTATAAATACTGAGCATGTGCGAGCCTGACTGCCATTTTGTAGCTAGCTGTTGAGATGTGAACATGAATGTATATAAGCTCTGAATGTGTATAAGCTCTGTTTGTTAACTAGTTCGTTCTTAGTTAATGATGCTGCTACCCATCCTGATGTGTTTGTATATATTAAAGCATCTGAATGAAACCCCAAGCCTTCTTAATATTTGTATTAGAGGCAAACGAGTGTCAGTATCCACAGGAATATGGCCAGTGTGCCAACAGATCCCAAATGGAATTTTTCAGTAGGTCACTGGCCACTGTGGAAGTGACAGAGGACTGAAAAAGCAGCTAGTGGAGTATGCATGTACAAGGAAGTAGTAATAGGAAAAATGAAGAACTGCAGGCCTGCTAGCCTATGAGCAGACCAGTGATAAGGAAAGTCAACAGTTGACAACACAGCACAGCAATCAATATAAGTTTATGGACAGAAGAAGCTGACCATTAAATCTGATCCATTTTTAATTGGATCACTGCAGAACTTGACAGGAGACTGTACCAGTATACTTAGTCCCACACATGCAGCTGTTAGGAAAATTGGAAGAGTTGAGGGGGAGCTGAAGACTAAAGAGTGCGATTGCTGCATGTTTCAGTAGTAGAACACAGAGGTCGTGGTAAGACAGACAGTATCATGATTAAATTAATTAATTAGTGGGGTCCATTGCCCATATGTATGTTTCAGACATTTCTGTATAAACAGAGAACAAGGTCTGATAAAAGAAACTCAATAGTGACAGTGGGTGATTGGGGAGTCCAAAAATGGATCTGTAAATGTTAATCAAGTGGGATGAGAGGGGGCATTCGATGTTCATTGCAGCTAACTTTAATGCATGTTATTGCAGATGGGTCACAGCAGCTCAGGTGTGAAGTACCATCAAGGGTAGTAGAGCTGATAAGCAAGGGAGGAATAGGATCTAGGGGTGTTGATCACACCTGGCCCAGACCACCAGGACCAAAGTGAGAGGGCAGTGGCAGAAGCAAACCAAATTAACGCCATGGGAAATAGACTCACAAAGCAAACAAGTAATACTCTGTTGGACCCTGGTTAAAGACATGTCAAGAATTTTGTGTAGTGCTGGAGACATCAGTGTGCTGGAGAAACGCTAGAGTAAAACGACCAAAAGGATGAAATATCCTTTTGGTTGTTTTACTCTGACTTTTCTCCAGAAAAAAGAAGAGAAGTTCATAGGTGAATACTAGGATAACTGTCCTGAAGGGCCATTTTAAGACTAGCTAGTAACTGGAGGTCTGAATCAAACCCTGTACCTTGTGTCTGTGAGGTGAAGATGTTAACCATTATGCCAAACCTGTAATGTATCTTTTTATCAACAAACAAAATCAGAAGTAAAAAATAAAATAAAAATCTAATAAAAAATCCTGTCAAACAATTATGCAACAAGGCACAAAACAACACTGGGTGGCTTGAGACGAGGTCCGTAGTAAGTCTGTACTAAGTTATTACTAGCTTGGCATTTTGGGAGGGCTAGAGCATACCTACCTACAGTCTGTCCCTTTCTTCCATCAAACTGCAAAAATCAAAAGTAAAAATAAATAACTAAAAGTCAAATAAAGCTTACCCTGCTAAACAGTTATGCAGAAAGTAGAAAACAATACTTGGTAGCTTTAAGATAAGGTTTGGAGTATCCTGCCTGTAGTTTGCACCAAGTTATAACTAGTTAGGCCCTTTGAGAGGTTTAGCGCATGCCTGCTTGCAATCTGTCTCCTTCTTCCAACAGAGAGTAAAAATCAGAAATAAAACTTTCTCCTGCCAAGCAGTTATGCAGGAAAGCACAAAACAGTGCAGGATGGCATGAGCCATATAATGCTTAACTGACAACTGGATGGTTTATAAGTGATGTATAATGCTTTCAACTACAGTTGTTTCAATGGTGTCTGTGATGTATACTGTTTGCAACTAAAGTGGTGTCATTTTGTATGTTTTTCGTTTATATAAATGTAAGATTGCTTTTGCCATATGTGAAAATCCAATAAAGATGTTTGTACCAGCCAAACAAAAAAACTGCAGGATGGTTTGAGGCAAGCTTTGGAGTCAGGTCTTCATTACGCATGTGGCTTCAGCCACTATTATTGATAAATCAACAGAGTACTTTGTGTCACAGTGAAATGTTTTGATATGCAAGAAACACAATATGTATACATCCCTAAAAACTAGGCAAACAGGTTATCAAAGCACAGTAAATAATCATTAGATGGATATTATAGAGGCATGAGAGATTGTACTAATTGGTTAGCTGAGAAAGTACCTGATGCATACCTCTCAACCTCTTTAAGAACAACTTGGTTATTATGGGAATGACTGTTTTGATGTATTGACAAGCTTAAAGACCATTATTGTCAATGCCCAAAATTTTGGTTTGCATGTATGTGTGAATGTTACACCCTTTATAGAATTAAGTAACTGGACTGGTGTTCCACAACAGGATTTGTTAATTGAAAGGGGACATCGTGTATGCTCCAAACCTGGCTTTGACAAAACAACATAGACCTTTAACAGTAAAGATGCAATAACAGAAGAAGTTAATTCTGACAAAACTGTGGCAGAAGGGCAAAATATTAAAAGCAGGAGACAGCAGAGTGTTTGTGGAGAATGACTACTCATTGTACACCAGATAGAAAAGGAGTAAATGTATCCCATTTTTCAGGGAATATTAAGAAGCAGGCATGAGTTTCAAACTGCTGTACCCAGATTTCTTCAAAATATTCTTCACTGGAAGAACAACATTTTTTTTGATGAAGTATTTGCTAAGGAAAAAAAATATATAAAAGTTTGTCCAACAAAAAGTGAGCTGTGAAACAGAAGGCGAGTCTGTTTCTTGTTCTTCTGGTAATGAAGACCACAGAGAAACTGTGCCAGTGAACCATTTTCCAGTTTCTCAAAGGAAAATGCTCGAGAGATGGAATAAAAAGCACAAGAGTTTACTAGATGTATCAAGAGTACATTGGAAATGAAGCAGAGATAGGGCTTGGGAGAAGGAGATGAACAGGAATAGAACCAGAAAATCTGGGAATACTGGGCTTTCTTCGACTTTTTTAAACTTGTAGGGGACTCTAAAGCATATGCCTTACTTTGTGTCATTAACGTTTGGAGAGTAAAATCAGTAACTTGGAAAATGACAAATGCAGGATTACAAAGCAGTACTTATATTTGTGAAACATGACAGAACAATTAAATGTGGAAATATTGGGCTTTTTTTGGATTTTGTTAAACTTGTTGGGGACTTAAATCATATGCCCTACTTCATGTCGTTAATGTTCAGAAAAATGCTCAGGAGAGGAGAAGAGGAGGAAGAAAGTTAACTGTAAGTAAAACATTTTTTTTCTCAATAGCACTTTTTAAATGGTGCTTTACTTTCTATGTATGTTATGAAGTAAAGTTTCTCAGTTATTTTTTAGTGTAATTGGGATACTAATGTAAATAGGTGCTCCTGTTTTTCTTTCTTTTTCTTGTTTGTTTCTTTTTCCTGTGTTTCTTATTGCTTAGTTTTAAGAAGTGTTGGCACTGCAGTGTAAAAAACAGGTTAAAAGAGCATGACAAAAAAAAAATAGTCTGCTTTTTCTCATTCTTGGATAGATGAATGACTGAGTTAAGGCCATTAGCTTAATGTAGTAACAAGTTTTATGAGAAAACAAGTAAATGAAAAAGAATATTGAATATTATAAGGCTTTTTTTCTAGTAAACAGTTTTGTGTCTGGTTCTCATGTCTCTAGCAGGCAATCTGATAAAGTGAAATGGCTTGGAGAAATGTTTTCTGAAAGCAGTCAGGTGTTTTGCCCTTTGAGAAAGCTATGAAGATAAGACAAAACCAGATGGCATGTAATAGAACCACAGGCTATATCATGTGTCTGAGCATGGATAACTTTACTTTTAGGTTAGCTCAAATTTGTGTGTGTGGCTGTCAGTTTGGAACTTTTGTTCCTGTTAGGAGGGTAAAACTTCAATATTTGAAGATGTACATAGCTTACTGTGTTATTATTAAGTTAATAGGTTTTAGGGGAGTATTGACTGTGTGTGTGTTTGTGTGTGTATTTTTGTATGAGGGTTTTCAATAAAACAAAAAGTTCTGTAAGATGTGTGACATAGTTTCAAATGGAGATGGCAAGAAATGGTTGTATAAAAGATTAACCTGTCAAAACAGTACATGCATGTAACACAAAAACTGAAAAGACTTTTAACAAAAAAGCTGTTCTACATAAAAGGTTGGAATAATAATCTCTCAAGAATATGATGCTTTCTATGTTTTTAATGTTAATGGTCTTATAGATACAAAAAAGAAAGAGTAGTGAACTATATTAAGAAATGTAGAGTGCAAATAACTATGCTACAGGATACGCACATGGAAAGAACTTAACGTGTGAATTTGATAAATAAAGGTTTTCAGGATGGTTATTCAGTGGAATACCTAGGGCAAAGCAAGAGAGGAGTGGTTATTTTAATTGAAAGAGGAGCTCCAGTAGTAATAGAAGAGGCTAAAAAGACAGTAATGGCAGATTTGAAGTACTAAGGGGCTACTAGCAAGGGAGGAGGATTACACTGGCATGTATTTATATTCACCAAAAACTGCTATAATAGAGCTTAAGAAAATTCTGGGAGAAAGATAAGCTTTCAGCAAGGAATATTGCTTGTAGGTGGTGACTGGAATTTGATTTGCAATAGTGAATGCGTCTAGGGGTCCAGACGGGAAAATATAAAGAAATTTATGAAGATATTTGGCATGGAAGATGTGAATTCAGTGCTAGGAGTTCGGAATGAATTTACATATTATTCCCCAAGGTACAAAAACTGGCCTAGGCTGGGGCAGAATTTATATTTCTCAGGAACATGTGCATTTAATTGAAGGCCTTGATGCATACCCAATAACTATATCAGATGATGTGTCAGTAATAACTAAAATAAAAACATGGTAATAAAATAAACATGAGACACTGGCACTTTCCCACCTGTCTGTTGGAAAGAGGAATTTAAGGAATGGGTAGTGGAACTTATTCGGGCACTGTTGGAGAAGATAGAAATTTCATCTGTAAATATAGCCAGGGAGTGGGATAAAATTAAAGTGGAGTTTAAAAATAGGGTGGAAATAAAAGGAAGGGAGATACGGTTAAGAAGTAAGAATTATTTAAAGGTACTGACAAATGTTAAAGTTTTCCTCAGGGGTGCTCCGGTTACCTCCCACATCCCAAAGACATGCTGTAGGTGGATTATTGGACACTCTAAATTAGCCCTAGGTGTGAGTGTGTGCATTTGTGTGCCTTCCGTGGAAGGTTGGGCACTGGGCTGGCAACTTGACACCATAAAACTCTACTGCCAATCATGAGCAGACAGGTGATCTGCTGTGGTGACCCCTAACCAGGAAAAGCCGAAAGAAGAAGAAGACTGACAAATGTAAAGTATTACAAACTAGGGGAATCTCGCAGAACAAGAGGAGGAGCAACTACAGAATGCTAAACAGAAATTAAGAGATTACTCCAATAATATGCATGAGTTTAGAAAGATTGCTGTTAAGCAACTGTTTTTTGATAATAACTCTAACAGGACAAAAACTTTTAGCAAAATGACTCAGGTAACAGTAAGTAGAAAGGGCAGTCACCAAGCTTAGGGAGCCCTATAATAAGGAAGATAATAAGAAATCCTGTAGAGGTACTAGAAATATTTTGGAAGTTCTGTGAAAGTCTGTATAAGAAAGATATGAAAATCAAGAAAGGTACAAATGAAAATGTTTATGGAAGAATTAAATATGCCAAGGTTAGAGGTTGAGGAGGCTCAATTACTAACGGGATAGGAGGAGATGAGATAAAAATGGTGATGTGTAACCAATCTACAGGAAAGTCCCCAGGAATAAACAGTATTCCTGTGGAAGTTGGGAAGCTAGGAGAGAAAAAAAAAACTTAAGGATTTGGAAGGTTTTGTTTAACAGTATTTTAAGAGAAGTACCAACATCCTTGAAGAGTCTTCTGCGTGGAGACATGCATGAATGGCCGTACCTTCATTGAAGGTTGTGCGTCAGGGCTGGTAACTCGGCACGTAAAAATCAACTACCAATCATTAGCGGACCGGAGTTCCGCTGTGGCGACCCCTAACCGGGGGTAGTTGTAATACCTAAAGAGGGTAAGGATCCAGTGTCATGCAGGCCCATTCCATGATTATAAAGTGTTTGTCTATAATTGCTAAAAAAATGGTAAAAGTGATGTCAAAATTGATAGATATGAATCAGTGTGGTTTTGTGCAGGGGAGGCAAACTTTTGACTATATTACCAGAACACTGATGATCCAGAGGGAAGCAGGAAATAAGAAAATACTATTGTTGTTGGTGGATCTTGATGCAGAGAAAGCATTTGACAGTAAGCTGGGATTTTATGAGCAGAGCAATAGAACCATTTGCATTCCCTGATAACATTATAAAGTTGATTAGGAGGATATATGAGGGATCGGAGGTGAAAATGAAAGGGGATGGGGTCCTCTCTGATCATCGCTGTTTGAGCAGAGGTACTGGGCAGGGGGTGTTGTCTCACCCCTTTGTTATTTGCATTATATTTAGTACCATTGGCAAAGAAAATGAGGGACTCGGAAATTTAAGGATATAATTGGTATGGTAGCCAAGAAAAGCTGTCTATATTTGCAGATGAGATTATTTTGTACCTGACAAAACCTGAAAGGGACATTACAGTGCTGTAGAACATACTGAGACAGTTTTTGGGATACAAAATTAATGAAGCCAAAACAAAGGTAGTTGCGGTAAACTATGTACCCACATATGAATTGGTTCAGCAACAATATCCATTCTTGCGGGGACGTGATAAAGTGTAGTATTTAGGAGTGTGGATTAAAAATTATTCTGGTGTGGCAGGTAAGGATGTGTGGAGAGAGACTAAAAAGATAATACAAAAACTGAGAAAATGGAAGTTCTGTTATATAGATATCGATAGTAAGGTACAAGCGGTTAAGCTCTTTTAGTCCCTTTAATCTTATACACAGGTCAGGCATATTTTCAACCAGAGAAGAAGTTGTGGATAGCAATTAAAGAGCTGAAGGATTTTATCTGGGATGGGAAGACAGCAAAAGTTAAGTGGGAAAAGCTTATTTTTCCAGTAGAGCAGGGAGGACTGTGATTACCTGATTTGAAGGGGTATTTCAGAGCAACACAGTTAAGGTACCTATACGTAACACAAGCAGAAAACTATAATTCAGAGTGGAAAGAGATGATGATGAAACGGGGGGGGGAGCTCAAAAAACAAGCAAGGAGAGACTGGGATTTTGGATGCAGACCTTTAGAGAGAATAACAGTCATGCACACTATTATCCTTCATAAAGTAGCAGAAATTATACAAAGAACTAAGCAAACACGGGAATGGAGAAAGGAGATTCTGTTGATAGGGATAATTGCAATTAGGGATACAGACAATAGGCAAAAGGAGACAGATATTTATTGGAGAAAACTGGCAAAGTAACCAATGTATTGGGAGAAAATAGTAGAGAGGGAAAGGTAGTAGAATAGGGGGATGCCAAGAACTTACTTGGACTGCAGGTTAGAGATTGCCTTCCCTATCAAGGATTGATACCAGAGTATAGGCAAAGAGAAAGAAATAAGGGGATTCTTAATGAAAGACCAGCACTGTTAAGAGTTGTTTAGTAGAATTTAGAACAGAAGTTGCTATTAAGATAGGAATAATTAGTAGAACATATAAAATATTTCATGATAACTTGTAAGAATCAGTCAGAAGAGGTTACAAAGGATTGGGAAGAGAGATTATGTAAGCAATTCACAAAGACACAATGGGGGGTATATGTATGTCTTCCAAATATACAACAAAGTCTAGAAGATTTAGGATCTTTGCTTGGAAGTGTTTGCATAATTATTTTTATACCTCAAGTAGATTCCAAATAATTATTTCCTCAGGTAGACAGCAAATGTTGGAAGCATGATAGGGAAGAAAGAGATAACTGGGAACATATTTTCTGACAATATAATGAGTTGGCAGACTTTAAAGATTCTGTGCAGACTGCTCTGTCAGAGATGCTGGGTGACAAAATTGGTGTAACTAAGGAAATGATTTTTGAGCTATGATATAGAATCAGAATTGCCTAGACGTGGTAAGGCCTTGCTGAGTCTAATTGTGATGGCTACCAAAAAAAGCAATAACTCGAAAATGGAAATCTTTAGAAAAGCGTAGGAGCAAATTACATAGGAAAGAAATGGGAATTGTGGGATCAATACATGTGAAGGGAGGAGTGAGGTTTAATAGAAGCTAGGAATTGAATGAGCTATGTAATGGTTGACTGACAGTGACTAAATGTATTATAAGTGATGTATAATGTTTGCAGCTACAGTTGTGTCGGCATGGTTTGTAATGTATAATGTTTGCAACTGAGATTGTGTCGGTATGGTTTATTTTTATTTATGTAAATGTAAGATTGCCTGTGCCATACATTATAGTTTAATAAAGATGTTTCTTGTTTAAAAAAATTAATTAATGTCCCAAGTATGACTCTGACAAATACTCCCCAGTATCATTTACAAATGCCCCCTGTTTATGTTGTTGAATTTTTCTGAACCTCTTCCTGCTTTGACTCTAATTGTAGAAGTGGCATGGATCTCTTCTTCATCCTCCACTCATTACAGTTTCTCTGCCATTGTAAAACACTTCACTGTACTTTCTGGGTATCCACTATTCCACTACTATTTGAAATCTCCCTTGCCTCTGGGATTGGTCCAATTACAGAACTGAACCTGTTTCCAAATTCTTCTCCATTTATTTGGCCAGTTGTTTTGATCATCCATAATCAGAAGTTGTCTTCAGGTCTAAAACAAAACATTTGTGAGGAACCTCCCACTTTATTAGTGAACCTCTCACTTTATTATAGAGTACCATTGTCTGATCTCTTGGAAGGTTCTGACCAGAAAATAGAGGAGCGCTAGAGGTCCTCTCACTAGAGATGAGAGGAAATGTAGTAAAGCATATGAGTGCTAGATATTGTGTCAGGGAAGTGAGAAGGCGTTGTCTTCAAGAGGAAGGACAGATCAAGAGGAGGAGGGAGCACAGGCAACAGATTGTAGGGACCACCTGCTTTCTGTATCTGTAGAAGTTGTTGTTGACAGAAAGGGTTGTAAACCTTGAAATGGATTTCCGGACTGGTTTGCAAAAGAATATATGGTGACATTTAAAAGAGCATGGGACAAATGTTGAAGGTGTGGTGGGAATACCAGAGCTAAAATAAGATAGAATGTTGAACATATTTGAAGGAAAAACAAGACAGGCTTTGTCTCCTCCTGCTGTTAATCAAATGTAATTACTAAAAAAACTGAGAATTGTTTACAAATGAAAAAATAACTGCTTTGTAAACCTAAATAGATATGGAAACCTATTTCTTATTCTGTCGTGGCATGTTGAGTTTTGAAACATCTAACTAGGAAGGCCATGTGTTTTCTTTTGCCACTGTGCATGGGAACTAGCTAGTTCACAAATTGAATTTTTTGTGGTTTGCTGAACTCTGTGAAGAGGAATAAGATGTGTTGTGTTTTCTTGTCCCCATCTTTTCGTTTTTCTCCAAGTTTGTCTAGTGTTGTAGTTAGGGGCTTGCTTCCTTGAAAACCATGTAAGTGTTTTTACTTCCTTGGGAATGTTGCTATTTTGAGCTTTTGACCTCTCAAATGTTTAGACCTTTTAGTTTTTGTACATCAGTTAATTCTTTGAAGTTTGCATTTCATGTAAAAATACCTCTGCAAACATTGCCAAGCAAAAATACTAAACCTTCTTTACTTTACATACTTGGGAACCATACAGATGTCTTCCTATTGTTCCTTTGTGTAAATTTCCTTTCACTTCTTTTTTTCTCAGTCTTTTGCAACATCCTTTGATTATTGTAGTTATCAGGCAATATTTTACATGCCTTTCTGAATATCCCTTTTTAAAAGGACCTTTATGTTCTGGACTCAACTAAAAACTCCACTAGAAATGGTCTTTCACTTAGCACACCCTATCCCTTTCTCTTTGGCTATAATCTGATACTAATCCCTTGTAGGGAAGGTTGTCTCTGACATGCATACCAAACTCTTCTGCTTGGCCTCATCCCATTCTATTGCATTTTCTTCTTTACTTGTTTGCTCCCAACGCCTTGGTTCCTTTGCTATTTTTTCTCCAGTAAATTTCAGCCCCTCTTGACTATTTTCTGTACCCCTCCTTGAATGATCTATATTGGCAACATCTCCTTTCTCCATTTCCATGTTAACTTTCTTCAAAGAATATTTTCTGCTACTTGATGAATATAATATTTTGTATGGTTGTTGCAATTTTCTTTAAGGACCTTTCTCCAAAATCCTTTGCTATCTGTATTTCTTGGATCCCGACCTCACTGTTTCATCATCATTCCTTTCCACTTTGATTTATGATGTTCTGCTTGTGTTATATATCCTAGTCTTAACTGCATAGCTCCAAAGAATCTCTCTGTCAGGTAATCCTAAATCACCTTGTTGAATGGGGAGGATCAATGTAGCCCACTTCCCTCCCAAATAAATTAATTCAACTCTATCAGTTATCATCTACTTTTCATCTGGATGAAAAAATATGCCTGACCTGTTTATAATTTGTATTTTCTTTCGTTAGCTGTCATAACAAAATCCTTTGTAATCTCTGCATCTAACTACTTCATCTTATCATGCCCTTATGGCTATTACTGAATCGATGCATGTGTGGATACATGGAGCTTCTTTTAAATAACATAATTTCAGAATCCTGAAGAAAAAAATACCAAGACCAGAATGCCGAAATCTCATAGTGCTGAAACTTTAAAACTCTGACGTCCATAATACCGAATAGAAATGCACAGATTTTACGTACAACCCCCTACACCAAAGAAGTACTGTACAAAAACATACTGTATACTTCCAAAACAACAAAGAACTGTACAAAAATTCAGTAACTACTCACTTACCTTCCCTCAGGAAACCAGACCATCTAAAACCCACCTAAGTGGGGTCTACACCCCCCCAAATATATATAACAACTCCGGGACTGCACTACAGTGGGGAAAAAAGGCATGTACCTTTTTCTTACCTTATTGTACTGTACACACTTATACTACTGCCAGGAGTGTACAAAAAATCCACCATATTTGCTCACATACTTCCTCTACAAATTTAGAGAGACATGCCTCATTTACGATCATTAAATAAGGACTTCCTACGGTAATGTTGGTATTCCGACATCGGCACTTTAAACTTCAGTGTTATCACACTCAGTATTCTGAACTTTCAGTATTTTTGGCATCTGTGTTTTCAAGTTTCAGTACTATGAGATTTCGGCATTCCAGTCTCTGTATTTTGGTCTTCGAGATTCTGAAATTACACTATTTAGAATTAGATCCAGTTACATAGTTTACTGCTATAGCCTTTGTTTTATATCCATTCATTTTATATCCCAAAAAGACTTGAAACTGTCTCAAAAAAGTTCCACAACACCATAATGTCCTTTTCTGGATTTTTCAAGTACTAAATAAAACCATCTCAAACAGCTGGTGCCAGAACAGGCACCTTCACAACTCAATGTTGCTTCATCAGACAATGTTAATGCAGAATGTGCTTGGTTAAATACTTAAGCAATCAGTCTGGTTCCAACCATTTAAAGCAATACAGTCAAAATAATTTAACAACTAAATAAAACCATCTGCAAATAAAGCGAACTTTTCTTTATTACCATACCATTTATATCATTGATAGTGTGAGTTCCTTGTTTTACTTTCCAGTGGCTCTAACTGTAAAGAAAGTAAGGGGGAAAGAGTTCAAACACAGCTTGTTGGAGAGGAACCCTCCCTGGCTTAATTCTTGCCTCTAATGTTAATTAACCGTATTATTCTAATAGGGAATGCAATAATAAGGTTATTACATTAGTATGGAATACAGGCCACGGTGCTGCAGCAGTTAGCATTGTTGCCTCACAACAAGAGGTTCTCCGGGTCGATTCTCGGCTGGAGTGCCTTCTGTGTGGAGTCTGCATGGTCCTCCCTGTGGTCAAGTGAGTTTTAAAAAAAAAACGCATGCAGGTAGGTGTGTGTGTATATGTGCCTTCAGTAAAAGTTGGGCACCGGGCTTGCAACTCTACACTGTAGAAGCTCCACTGCCGATCATTCTGTGGACTGGTGATCCGCTGTGGTGACCCCTAACTGGGAAAAGCCGAAAGACATTGCTATTGTAATAGGGAATAGAAATGCTATCATTGTCCTCATAAAATCTCAGCTGACTCAAATGAATGCTTTCTGTACATCAAGACCCAACAACGATAGAGGCAAATTATTAACCCCCATTTGCCCTCTGAGTGGAAGCTTCTTGTTTTGGACAATGAGTTTGTCAATTATCTGATTTAAGCACAACTTTGACAATTAGATGGGTGAGTGTAAATTCACCCTGGAGGTGGCACCTATGTCCCTCATGGAGGGGGGTAGTCAGTGCTACTCACAGAATCCCTCTGCTAACAACAAACATCCAACTATAGTCATTTGGGGTACTCTGTTTTGTTTTTTACATGGCTAGGCTTGTAAAGGCCCTAGGACCATTAGCTTATTAACCTTCAATGAACCTATGAACCTGTGGTATGATCCATTGTGTTTGTGATCTGGTTCTTAGATAATTGAGTCAAGCCTGCACCCTTTTAATCTTGAAGGTTGGTAGTAACTGAATGGAGATGTTCATCGTGCATACAGCTGCAGTAATCACAGATGGGTTTTCAGCCGTCAGGCGGTCCCTCGATCGGGCGATTTCAAAGTCTTGGTCCCGTAGGTTGTCGTCGCTTTGCTCTTCTGGCAGGAGGAAGGGTAGTATATAAGACACCCGGCGTGTTCAGTCTTTTTGCCGGCGCGCCTGATGCAGAGAAGCAGTTTAAGTTAAGTTTCCGGCAGCTCTCTGGTCACGATATTTGGATTTGGAAGTCTTCATTAATTAAAGCAAACTACCCGTTGGAAACTTTTTTTCAGACTGGAGAAATGTTAGAAAAAGTTAATAATTGTGTTCTTGTGGGAAGCAGCGGGATTTTAAGTTCTTTGCATACTTTTGTTTGAGCCCAGACCACCAGACGCTGAAGACTCCAGCAGCGCTTAAACGCTTAAGCTCGGTAAGCACTATCGAAAGCGTCGAGGGTTGTTAACACTATTTTTTTGGCTTTGAAAATAAAATGTCAATGTGACCGGATCCCCGACCTCCGACTACCGTTTTATCAAAAAGCGCCGTGCGACCGACCGTCTCCCCACCGACCCGCGCCTTGCACCCACGGTGGTCCGAGGTGGGCGTTTCGGCGAAGAACGCCTTTGCATTCCTGACCACCGGCGGCTACTGTTTGGCGGGCGCTTCCTGGCACGCCCGAGCCCGAACTACAGACCGCTCCCAGACTACAATGCCTACTACGCCAGCGAGATGTAATGTGGACAGACTACACCCATGGACATGGTCATCCTCCATCCTCTATTTATTTAGGCCTTCATCTTCTTTTCGGCAGACCGTCCCACTAGGCCTGCGCCAAAGACAGCCCACACCCAGCCTTGCTGCTCAGATGCTTAAAATGGCGCGGCCCAGGAAGTACTTGCCTTCCTTATCGAGGAGCCTCTCAGCTCCTCTGACAAGAGAGTGGGTGGAGGAAAGTCCCCCTCTGAGGGAGAGTGGAGGAAGAATCCCCTCTGATTGCAGAGAACACTCTTTACCCTTTTGAGGATTAGGATGCAGAACAGATCCCACTTTTTCTGTATCCCCTGAGATTTTCTTTTTGGGGACCTTGCACCTTGAGGAACTTTTCCTTTGGGAGGCCAGGGCTTTGTGATTCCAAAGTCTTGGGAAGGAAGGAAGTACTCAGCAATTCCACAGAAGTCTTGGGAATTCTTTTTTTACCTCAGCACAGACCTCTGGCTATACCTTGTCTGGGAGGTGATGGATGTCTCCTGATTCTTGCCCTCCTGCCAATTACAGAGTGCCTGCACCAGTAAAAGCCTGATAGATATTACAGAGTGCCCAGTTCTCACCAATTTCTCTACAAGCCCTTCTACAAGAGACCTCCACTGTAAGGAATCCACTCTAAGAAAAGGAGATCTAGAGAAGAAGATCTGTGGGGTAAGAAAAGGAATCTAGATCTCTAGAAAGGTGGGGTAGAGAGGTATATACCTGTTTCCATATGATTAAATCATAGCCCCAGTTCCTGTTATCACAATTAAAAAACAATTAAGTTCCTGTTATCACAATTAAAAACAAAATGCAGGAAACAGTGCATAGTCTTGAGAAAGTGGGTAAACACAAGTGATATATGGTTGATGATGTGTGCAGAGGCCTCCAGTGCCTCCACCACACATGATCTAGTGGAGGCTCCCTTTGGCGGCTGCAAAAGGATCCTGATCTAGTGAAGGCTGGCTTCTTGTGCTCCCTTAGCAAAAGGATGTACTTTGGGTTTAATGTACTTTTTATTATTTCTGCGAAATGGGAAGAAAGCTAAAATCTGAGCAAACTGTCAAAACTCTTTGAGTCAAATGTACGTTTTAGCAGGCCAACCTTCAAGCTGTCAAAGCTTCCTTACAGTCCTTTCAGCCACTGACAAGCAGGAAAAACTGCAAGACAGATGCACAAGGGCAAAGCCAAATCTCCATATAGAGAGGGGAGCAGGCAGTGCAACACCACAGGAAGCCGAAGACAGACCTCATTTCATCACACAAAGGCAACCCAATGACTCCACCTGCTGGGAGGAAAACAACAAGCCCGCAGCTTGGTAAACCCTTATTACAACCGAGACACGAAGCAATTCAGAGCTTATAAGAGGCTGGAGAAATAATTTCCTTTTTAAGAACAGGGAATATTGTTTCAACACACACCTAAATCAAGGGTAGCATGCAAAACATTTCAAAAATCAAAAACATCACACACAACCAAAAATGAGAAAAGCTCTAAACATGAGGCTAAAATCAAGGGTAGAGGCACAACTGCCAAGGTCAAGGTTTTTATTCAAGACTCTATACAAAGGTACCTACGCACCAACAAGGTCAAGGTTTTATTCAAGACTCTTCCTGAGGGCCAGGGTTTACCCTGGTAACACTAGACTCGAGAGAACACATGCTGCGCCATCACAATCATTCAAAACTTGCAAGTTGTGTGGCAGATTTCTCACATTTGGGCAACACATTTCCCAATCAGACATGCTTTGGCTAAGGACCTCAAATATTCACAAGTACTGACATCTAATCTTGCCCTGTTGCGAACTTCCGGGGATACAGTTTCCAGGTATTCACGAAGTGCCTGGCATCAGTGATTGCCTATTGCAGACTACCGGTACATCGGCATATGTGACACGGTTACGCTTGCTCTGATTTTACGATCAACAACACACCAAAAGGAACTTTGTCTCAATGTGACACCTGGGTGACAGCTTGGGGATACATTTAGAACAAACAGATACTAGAAAAACAAACGGCATTATCTAACCCATTCAAAACCTACAGCTGAGACACAAACCCAGCAAGGAGAAAATAACCTAACCAAACTTTCCAGCATCCTTCTCAGTTTCAGCCACCACGTGCACAAAAGTACCTGAAACTCAAAAGTAATCCAGATCTATCTGGGCCAAAAATCTGGCAACTTAGCAATTCCATGTACTGCAGCATGTCTGATTGCAAATTTCTATGGTGGGCCTAAGGTCATTCATTCCATCAACACAGGCCTTCCATCTGAAGCAATATAAAGCAAAACAAGTCATCACCAATTCACAGTCTCAGATTAAGTAAACACATAAGCACATGTCTGCAAGGAGTGCATTCAGGGCAGGGCCCAAAAAGGGAATGTCAACCTTCACATCAATCAAAAAAATGCTAGTGCAAGTAGGAACAATTACAGCCTTCAAGGAAAGCCACCATAACGGACAGTGCTGATAGAACAGACAGGACCACATGCAGTGGTACATAAATAAGGGCAGCCTGCATCAAATACCCCTTTGTAAAGGCAAGCCATGATAAACTGAGACAAGGCTCTCCAAAAGGTTCACATAACCAAAATAAGTATAGACACAGACGGACTACTTGTGAAAACAATCAACAACACTCGAAGCAGGAATATGACAGATCCCACACGAAAACAACTACTGACACAGGTGTTCTAAATGTAGCAAGAAGTACGTGGGAGGCCAGGCATCCTACGCAGACACTCTGAGATACACCAAGCCAGACAAGGCCAGACATGGACCTTCCATCCAAACAGGATGGAAAGTGGACACACTTTCATTCAGACCATCCATCCAAAGTTTTGATGCCCACACACCTTCATTGGTTGCCTGCCCAAGGAGCTTTTGATTCTCCAAAGGACAAACGAGGAATGAATCTACTGATTGCAGGACAGACAAACCGAAGGCCACTGGTATCCTCTGGGACTGGCCACACATACTCCTGGACAGTCTCTGCCTCTAATCTTTCTTCTGCTGACTGCAGAACAGCTCCAAAAACCCTTCACAGTCAGCCCAAGCTTGACACTGATCGCTGCATGAAGGCTGTAACACCACAACCTCCCCTACCTCAAGGTTCCTCAGGATGTCAACAACTGCACCCAGGACTCTCAGCTGAAACACACCCCACTCCGAAGAGCTACTAAGGGTTTTTGCACAGCTGACCAGAAAAGAGGACAGGACCCTAGAAATGAGGAAGGCCTCAGGTTTTACAGTACCCTAAGAGGAGGCCTCTGATGTTATTACTTTTGCAGTCTTCCATTAAAATAGTGAAGCTCAACCAGAAAACTGCAGGAATTTTCCACGGATATACAGCCTAGCTTCACCCTCTTCTGACTTTATTTCCTCACTTGCTGAGGCAGACCTCCAGGGAAACAGCAGCCGCCATCAGAATACTTAATTAACATATTCAAGAAATTAACACGGCCGGACTTCCTTTATTAACATCTCCACTAGATCTGCAAACTCTCTCCTGGGAACCTCTCTGCAATAGATGTACTGGAAACCTTCTTTCAACAGTTTCTGGACACCGAGCCCTCAACAGAAGTGATTAAGCCCTCCTCATCTTCCTTTCCCTCTGCCATCACTTCCTACTATAGGGGTTTGATGCCAAAAGCCCTCTCGAGATGATCTTAAAACTGGTATCTAGGGTTTACAGGATTTATCCCCAACCCTCAAAACACCTACCCACTTATCTTCACTCTTTAGACAAAAACAAAGGCAAACTCGTTACTATTTTATCCTAACCAGGGTATCAGGAAATCAGAACAACTTTTGTCCCTACCTTAATCAGAAGCTTATCCCAACACTAACGCGCTGCGGCTCAAGTGGATTAGCACCAAGTCTGATTTTCCAAGTGGATTGGCCAATTGGACTAGCCCTACTGGTATCAGTTCTCACCATGCCAATTGTGACCACCCCTCTTCAGCAACCACACAGGACATTACTAAAGATATTTTGGAATCAGCAGAGAGGTGCCTAAGATAACATACCTTCACAAAACAGCCTTCTGTACATACTATCCTCCACTACAAATACAGGCACCTCCCACTGTTTGCTCAGATTCTGAAACTCCACTGTTTTCTTCATTCCTGCCACCCTTTGGGGACATCATACCACCACCCACTTACTGCAGCTATATGCACAGACTGCAACCGGTTTCCTGTATGCCACCATACTTGATACAGTTTTGCACCTATCGCTGCAGTACATGTTGGTGCTACTTCCCCACTTGGCGAGGTTTTGGGCCTCTTTCCTCCTTCCTTACCTGCTGACTGGAGTTGTCTGTACATATTTATGAACCTTGCTTACACTTGTTGCTAGTTACTGTGCATGGCTTATACTTGTTTGCATTACTTTATTTGGCTATTATGTTTCACACAGGGGCATATGACATGCCTTCCTTTTGTAGAAACTGACATTGCTGTGCAAGACTATCTGGAAATTTGCTTCGTCGTCGGCAGTAGCTTGCACAACTTGACGCGGATTGAGAAGAAGGAATAAGCCGACCGGACCTCCTGACACTGGAACTTTGGACGCCGATTGCAGCTGGCAAGACTGAAGAACAGCATCTACATGATGTGATAGGTAAAACTGGAGGGACCTTTCTACATCTAGAGTAGCATCTCTCTCTCTCTCTCTCCATTTTTTGCCACACATGCATTGCTGTGTCCTGACAAAATCAGTTGTCACCTTTTAACACTGCTGTCACAAAGGGCTGCTTTGCATTTTGTCCATCAGGTAGGCCCATCATGTTTAACCTCTTTGCATGAAACTACTGTTTTCATTAGAGCTTTACTTTGTACAGACAGATTTTTGAAGTCATCCTGTTAGCCTCTGGCATGGTTGAACTCTAATCACGTTATTGTAATTGCACTTGTAATATGTGTGTATGTAAAGCAGTAGACTATCTGAATTCACTTAAAATAAATCACCTGTTGCATTGAAAAGAGGACCATGTCTGTTTGGTTTTAATATGGTTTCTGAGTACCAGTTCCTTTTTTTCAAAGCAGAGTTGATTTTGGGCAGGTTATAGCAGCCTGTATGCAAAGAGCATACATGAATGTTAAATTGCATGTACTGATGGCCTTGGGACTTCTAACACACAGCTTTTTCCAAAAGACTTGAGGTAAGCAAGGGTAATTCAAAGTCTAGTAGGAACACTGACACTTTATTGTGTCTTGCATCCAGTTTTGCACCAGAAGTGAAAAACAGCCACCACAAAAATTACAGAGCACATTCTGTTTATGAAGCTGCTACTGTGTCAATAACAAGGAACATTCTGTCTCTGGAAACATAGTGATAGCTTGGCGCATAGTAAATACCATACCAAACACAGCATTCTTGACATTTATTCCACATGAGGTGCCAGGTTTGACAGTAATGTACTGCTCAAGTTTCTTTTTCTGAACAGACTCTGCACTATCTCTTGAAAGGTCCTGTTCGGTCATCTGTAGGTAAACACAGCGATTTCTGAGATTTAAAGGAACAAAAAATATTCAGTAACAAGACTCGCATTTAAACCATCTCCCCAGTTTCTCTTTCTTGGAATGTGTAAACATACTAGAGTAATTTACCTGGGGTCATTTTTTTTATCTGCTTGCTTTCCTTAAATTTTTATAAGTACTTTTTTTTTTTTCCAAGCTTTTTATTTTTCTATTTATTTCTTTATTTTATTTTTAGTTTGTTAACCATGATAGTGCAAATGACCTCGGAGAGAGCCAAGGGAGAAAAGCTCCAAAACATATATATTGTAGTAGAATCGTTGATTCAAATGATGTAGTTTAACAGCACAGTATATAGTGAAACAGTGAAGTAATAGTAATTGATGTGCCAACATTTGCAGCAAGTTAAAAATTACGTATTTTTAGAATTTAGGGTCTGTTGATATAAAGAAGCAGTTTTTTTCACGTACAACTCCTGAAATCTGAGTTGTCAGCTGTTCACTGTATCAGCATTTGCATATGAGAGTTTAATATGTTCCATATTTCGCTTTTGTGCCGACTGTGGAACATTTAAAAATACAAACATTTCTGATCGGGAGCATCTCCAGTTCATCATTGCTACCAGCATCACTTCCCAGTTCATTTTTTTTCTATTGATTTTGATATTTTGTTAATTGTCGGGATAGCTTTAGGACCTCTGTGCAGTTGCAAAGTAATGAAGAGAGGGAAGTGTTCTGTTTTTCGGAGTACAATTTCTCTGCCTTTTTTTCCCTTTATATGTTGTGTGACAGTGGAGTTTATACACTTGTGTACTTTGTATGTGTGCATGCATGTTTGGGTGTGTACATATATATATATATATATATATATATATATATATATATATATACATATATATATATATATATATATATATATATTTATATATATATATATATATATATTTATATATATATATATATATATATATATTTATTTATTTATTTATATAGTCTTGTTTTGGTCGACATATGTTTATTCAACACAATTTCCTCTACTACACAGATGGTTGATAGGTGTACAAAATCGACAATTCCTGCGTAGGGGAATATACCCTTTTCCCCGGGGATTGTATGATATCCAAATTTGAACAGATAATTAGTAGGGGGTGTTGGCCCCTGCAAAAAATTATGCTGCCTTTGTGGGGTGGTTTTTTTTTTAAAGTTTTGCATGCACCAAGATTAATTCTCAGTGCATGCATAGTAGCATGTCTATCTATGCACATAATGTCAGTCAGTTTTTTTTTCAATATTATGCACTTTGACATAAAGGTATTCAATCACTTTAAGTAGATCCATATATATGCATGGAAGCATAACCTTCCATCAAAGTGACAACTTGTCATTCCTAGAATTATCGACACTTACTCATCGAATACTTAAACATCGTTCCCCCCCACACACCACCTTAGTAATGGGTGCTAACCTAACGCTGCCCCTTCCCTCAACCCTAATCCTACACCTTACTTTCACAAAAACCTTCCCTTTACACTGCCACTACACAAGACGCACTCAGACATGCAAACACACTCAAACTACAGTATATCTATCCCTTGACCTAAGCATGACCCTAACCCTAGAATACACAAACTTGCACACAAAAGTACACCTATCCTTCACTCATTCCCAACCATAATAGTAATTTACATACACACACTGTCACTGTCACACCTCCAATCCCACTTACCTGTCTCGACATTACACATCATCGGCATTTCCACTGCTCAGCTATCTGTGCCATCGTCATTAAACCACATCCCCTGCATTTGTTGAAGAAACCGCATTTGACAAATTTGAGGGACCCAATATAAATATATTTACACGTATAATACGTTTGTGTGTGTATGTATAGGTGCAGTGTATGTACGTGTGTTGTAAGTGTGGTGCTTTTTTTCTTTTCATTTAGTTTGCTTGCTGCAAATATGAGTTGGCTTTCATTTCTTTGGGGATTTTTGAGATAGGATCACTTGAGATACTGATTTTTATGCACTGGGATATGGAGTCGAGTACCACAGTGAGGTGAGGTAGACCCAGATCCATCTGATTTTATCACTCCTTCTCCATGTGTTTGAGTGGGATATTCCCCTTTTCCACAGCAGCTTGACTATTTATCTCCAGCATCGCATGTTTGTTTCTTACCTGCACACATGTCATTTCCCACTTCCTACCATTCCTTTATTGCCACTCACATACTTTGGATCTTGATCGTGACATTTGTCATGGAAAGCTCCCATGATCAGTGTCTGAAACTGTAAGCCATCGGAATCCTTATTCAGCTGCCAGATCGCAAGCCAGGACCACATCAGCATTGTCTTTACCCTTTGAGAGAGGAGCTCATGTAAAACATTACCTTAAGTGCTCAAGTTTCAGATTGGTATCCTGAACACACGCAAATGAAAAACTTTGGGCCTACCTCACATCTTGTAAAATTTTGGTGGTTAAAATTGTGTAG
The DNA here is from genome assembly GCF_019279795.1 of Protopterus annectens. Lineage (NCBI taxonomy): Eukaryota > Metazoa > Chordata > Ceratodontiformes > Protopteridae > Protopterus > Protopterus annectens. The sequence goes on along the minus strand of NC_056733.1, from coordinate 425,195,153 downwards.
TGTGTGAATGGGAGGGTCCTCTCACTTGAAGCCAAACTAGTGTACTGGGGCTATAGAAAGGTAAAGGATGATACCCTCCTGGATTGATAAGCCCATCCACAGGATGACCATGTGGTTCATATGTATTTCAAAGTCCTCCTTGAGAATAACAAGCGACTTCATACCCAAACTCCTTTACAGATGACAGGAAGGCTTTACAAGATATTACTCCACCAGCACACTTGGGTGTCATCCTGTTGTGTCAGTATCACTGATCCGTGGTTAAGTGGTTCCAGCTGTCCAGTGACTGATATGCATCCAAGAAGTGATACTTCATATCAGTGTAGTGGTGCGCTGTGTTTGCATTTGGTGTTAAGGACCCTTTGCCCCAGACTTCCAGCAGGACTTGATGGTAGCCTATGATTAAAACGGTCTACAGGGGTCTCTTGTATCAAGGCTCAATTGTTTGACATGTGATGGCGCCTGCCTTTCCTATGTGGGTGTACATCCTTAGGATGGGACATGTAGCTCCAACTCTTACACAAGTCTTCCCCTTCCCCATACTCTCTGTCTGACAGGGAAGACCGTAAGCATCAGTGTCTTGTCATCCTGTTCATGGTGCTTACCCCTTACAGTTTTGACATCATTTACATCAACTATGTTCAGGTCCACACACCGTGGTGTTGCGTTTGGGATAGCTTCTCCCCTTTTGACTGTGTACTGCAAAAGATTCAGAGGCCATCATCTTAGAGGTAGATAAGGACCGCAACATTGCTCCTCCTCCTTAAGTTTCACCCCAGATGCTCCTTTCATTGGAGAGACACTTAGGATCATGAGTCCTCTGTGGGTTGGTGTGCAATTCCTTACCTTCTCCTCAGAAATGTTTGAATGTGAATGTATAAGGAAGAAGCACGAGCCACTGGTTTTCCCATCCACTGAGTCTGAAAGCTGAAGTGTTAAATGTTTATTAACTGGCAGGGTGGTATGTGGACTGATCCAGAGAGCCTTTTCAATCACAGCAATGGCTCAGAGGTAGTAAACAGTACGCTTCAAATATGATAGACTGCTAGGTTTACATAGTTGCAAAACTTTAGAACATCCATATATAGTTGTTCATAAGGATGAATGTTATGCCATTCTTGTGCATTTCTAACAAAGTAGCAGAGTTAACTTAGATTTCATCAGTTTACATGGGTTGCAGTATAGATGTTCATTGTGTTACTCTGCTGCAGTCATCACACTTGGGTTATCCTGTCGTCAGGCGGTCCCGCAGTCGGCTGGATTTCCAAAGTCTTGGTCCGACGTCGGTGCGCCAGGGGTACATATATTGCAACCAATGCCATTTTCTTCAGTCTTTCTTGCCGCGCAGTGTCCGAAGCTGAAGCAGTTCGCAAGTGCCAGTCGGCCGACTCCTGAGATTTTCGAATTCGAATTTCAGACCGAAGTCTTCTGTAAAGCTAAGTACCCCATTGGGGAAACTTTTCTTGCCTCAGACCAATGTCAGAAAAAGTTAACAATTGTATTTCTTGTGGGAAGCAAATACCTCATAAGGATTATCATTCTTATTGCATACCTTGCCTAGGCCCTGATCACAACGTCACTTCTTGTCGTTTTTGTGCTAGATTTAACAAATGTACTATTAAAAGACGATTTGATTTCGCACGACACTTTTTTGGCAGAAAATTTAATTATAACATGCCGTCGAAGCTACCGGCGTGCACAAAAAGCGCAGGGACAAGGACCGACAGCCCAGGCCTAAGCCCGATTCCGAGGCCTCTGTTGATCCGGTCTCCGGTTCTCTGGTTATCAGTGAGGCTCCGACGCAGCCTCTGACTACCGCAGTTCTGGAACCCGAGACCGCTACAGATATTTTGACGTAATGTACTAGGCCGACACAGCCTTTTACTTCAGGCCCTTCCGACGATTTACCTTCCAAGGACATCGGTGCTTCTGAAACGCCATCGGTTTCTGAAGGCGTTTTCACACCGACAACTCTTACAGTCAAAACGTTTTCCAAGTCGAAGACTCCTTCTAAATTGAAAAAGGCTTCACTTCAGTCTCCTGTTCAAGGCCCTATGCCTAAGAAACAGATGCTCAAAATGGCTGAAGATTTGATTCTCTTATCAGGGGTTCTCAGCCTCCTCCTGACAAAAGGCCTAGACAAGAGGAAGATTCTGCTTCCTCTAAACAACTGTCTATTTCTTCGGATTCCTCTGCGGACCAAGACTATTCCTTCTCTCCTTATGAAGATTCTGATGCTGAGGACTCTATTCCCTCAGCTTCCCCTCCAGAAGATTACTCTTTTTGGGAAACTTTACACACTATGAGGGAACATTTTCACTGGGAAGGTCAGGATTACTCTGATTCCAAGAAAAGGCTCAGAGAGTTTCTTTTACTCTCCCAACACAGACCTCTAGCCATCCCTCCTGTTTTGGACATTGTGGATGATGTCTATTTAGAATCCAGTTTCAACCCTGACTCTCTACCTCCTGCCCCGGCCACGCCAGACAGATACTACAGAGTACCTGATTCCCACAAATTCCTTTACGAAAGCCCAGTAGCTGACCCAGAGACTATCTTCCAGGTTCCCAAGGGGGCTAAGGCTTCCATGGCTAAAAATCCAGTACCTTCTGAAAGGGATTCAAGAGCACTGGACAGATGGGGGGAAAAGGTTTACACCTCAGCCGCTTTAGCTATGAGAGCACTAAACTGTCAGTTTCATATGCTTAAGTATCAGCAATTTCTGATCTCTCAGTTAAAACAAAAGATAACCACCCTCCCTCAACAATCTGAATTGAAAGAAGTACAGGATTTGTTGCACGCCACCGAGCAGGTGGGCAAACATACCTTACAATGTGGGTTTGATTCTTTAGAGGCCTCCTGCAGAGCAGCTGTCACTGGATCAGTTATACGTAGGCATGCCTGGTTAAAGGAACAAAGTCTGCCTGATCATGTTAAAGCAAAACTACTAGATGCTCCCTTACAGCAGGATGTTTTTTTTGGTGTTAAAGCAGAAGATGTTTTAAAGAAAATGGAAGATAAGGAAAAATCAATGCAGACAGTCAAAGATTTCCTACAAGTACAACCACCTCGCTTCAGCAGAAACTGGCCAACAAAAAATTGGTCCTTTCCAGCCACTGACAGGCCTCAGAGGGGTAAATACAGGCGCCCAAGGGGCAGAGGACAACCACAAGCTCAGTATAAGCCTCGCCAATGGGGCACTTCAACCCAGAAGGGAGAAGAAGGCAGGTCTCAACCCACCAGAAGGCAAACTCAATGACTTGCACCTCAGCTGGCCAAACAAAGCTCTTTTGTCAGCCCCCTTGGGGGGGAAAACTAGCACTATTTGCAGACAACTGGCACATGGTCACAAAAGATAAATGGGTCCTAGACATAATTTTACGAGGATACAGATTCCACTTTCACACCTTGCCAATAAAAAGAGGAATGCCAAACCTGCCACAAAATCAAAGGGCAGAGGCTTAAAAACAAATTACAGCTCTCATGGCCATGAGAGCCATTCAAAGGGTACCAGCTCAAGAGCAAGGCCAAGGATTTTACTCAAGACTCTTCCTAGTACCCAGAAAAGAAAATGCTTGGAGACCAATTCTGGACCTTTCAATTCTAAACACTTACATGTTCCCAAATTCAAGATGCTAACACTACAGCAGCTACTTCCCATGTTGGGCAAGGAAGCATGGCTAGTAACGTTGGACCTCAAGGAGGCATACCTGCATGTCCCTATCAGACAAAGTTGCAGAAGATACCTCCGTTTCATTGCAGGTTCAACCCATTATCAATTCTCTGCACTCCCCTTGGCTTATCTACTGCTCCCAGAGTATTCACAAAATGCCTGGCACCAGTAATTGCATACTGCAGACAGAGGAATTCAAATATATCCATACCTGGACGACTGCCTCATCCAAGCAGAAAGAAAAGACATTCTCTTACAACATCTGGCTTTTGTGAAGCATCTGCTAAATTGTCTGGGGTACACAGTAAACGAAAAGAAGTCAAAACTAGTACCCTCACAAAAAATGACATTCCTGGGTGCCAGCTTGGACACAACGGCCCAGAAGGCTTATCTTACACCAAACAAGCAGTTACAACTGACTCATTATTTCAAGACAATGTCAACAAAGACCCAATTAACTGCAAGAAAAATTCTGCAGGCTTTGGGCTTCATAGCATCTTGCATTCTGATAATACCATTTGCAAAACTGCATATGAGGAAATTACAGTGGTACCTAAAAAGCGTATGGTCTCAACACAGCCACAACTTGGACACAGTGATATCTCTCATTCCCTGCCTTCCAACAGGAATTTCTATGGTGGGCACAGGCATGTCACCTCAACAAGGGTCAGCCTTTCACCTTGCCTCCACCCAGGCAAACTATCACAACAGATGCTTCAGACTATGCCTGGGGGGCACACATGGCAGGGCAATGCATTCAAGGCCTATGGACTGCAGAACAAAGAAAACTGCACATAAACTAAAAAGAGATGCTAGCTGTACAGAAAGCTCTGACAGCCTTCAAGGATCTACTACAGCCAGGACAACTTGCAATAAAGACGGACAACACCACAGTAATGTGGTACATAAACAAGAGGGCACACATTCCTACCCTCTTTGCAGGCAAGCAATAATCTTATGGAACACAGCTCTGGCCTACCAAGTACAGTTACAAGCTCAATTCCTGCCAGGACAGAAAAAGACATTGGCAGACGACCTAAGCAGAAACATCAAAGATCCCAACGAGTGGAAGCTAGATGCACAAATATTTACAATGATAACTCAAAGATGGGGCCTACCAAATATAGACCTGTTTGCCAGTCCTCAAAACTACCTGCTGACAAAATTTTGTGCAAGGACATTCCACCATCAAGCTTGGAAAGTGGACGCTCTCTCCTTCAGTTGGAAAAACCTGACAGCATATGCCTTTCCTCCATTACCTCTTCTCACAAAGGTTCTTTTGAAGGTCAAAAAGGAGAAACCTCGACTGATTCTCATAGCGGCCACGCCAGCACTGGTACCCGCTATTGAAGAATATGGCTCACAGCCCACCATGGATATTGCCTCAAATACCTCATTTGCTCACGCAGCAAGACAGGCAGATTCTATACAGCCAGATCAAAACCTTAAATCTGGCTGCATGGCCAATCAATTAACCATCCAACCAGCCCCTTTTTCACAAGCAGTACTGGATGTTATTCTAGAAGCCAGGAGGCCAAGCACCAGGAAGGCTTACTCGGACAAATGGAAAAGGTTTTCTGCTTGGAACCAAGCTAAAGGCCAAGACACAACTCAGCCTCATATGCCTCGCATTATGCAGTATTTAGCTGAGATGTTGCATAAAGGACTTTCCTTCTCCTCAATTAAAATCCATGCTTCAGCTATTTCAGCTCACTACGACACGGATCCACCTTTATTTTCAAATCCTCTTCTAGGGCAGTTCCTCAGAGGGGCAAAAAACATTAGACCACCTAGAAGAGCTCCCACACCAACATGGAACCTCAACTTTGTTCTGGAAAAACTAACGCTACCTCCCTTTGAACCAGCTTTTTCTGCAGACCTTCAGTTCCTATCTTGGAAGACTGCCCTGCTCCTGGCAATAACTTCTGCTAGGAGAGTCTCAGAATTACAGGCACTTATGGCAGTGGAACCTTTCCTCATTTTTCATCAAGACAGAGTTTCTCTACGAACTAATCCTTCCTTCATGCCTAAGGTGGTTTCCAGTGTAGCTTTAAATCAAACCATCCACCTACCCACTTTCTTCCTCAATACACAGAACAAAGGTGAGAGACTCCTGCATTCCTTGGACATTCACAGGCAGCTTCGTTACTATTTGGATAAAACTAAGGCTTTCAGAAAAACTGACCAGCTCTTTGTTTCCTATGCTACAGCTTCTCAAGGGAGGGCCATATCCAAGCAAACCATTTCTAAATGGATAGGCCATTGCATACGATTCTGCTATACCCATCATGGGAAACCAGTTCCTCCTACCATTAGATCCCACTCTACCAGGGCAACAGCTACCTCTACAGCCTTTCTCAGGGGGGTTCCTACCAAGGAAATTTTAGAAGCTGCAACTTGGAGTTCTGTACACACCTTAACCAAACACTATCACTTACCTCTTTATTCTAAGTCCAGGGCAGGCTTCGCCACTGCAGTTCTGCAGGGCCTCATTGCCTCCAATAACCCTCTATGATGCCTCCACCCTACCTTAGCTTTGGGACTCAACCCAAGTGTGATGACTGCAGCAGGGTAACACGATGAACATAGTACAGTTTTGTACCTACCATAAATGTAGATGTTCGAGTGTTCACCCTGCTGCAGTCACCTCCCTCCAACCCCTCTGATCTACTGGCTAAATCTTTGCTATGCCTTACTGATGTATTTGCTTATAGCTGAAGGGATTTTGTGTTTGTACAGTGTTCACACCTTTTGGTACTAATTTGGATCACCCTTTTGGGGGCACCTGACATCTGGGGCAAGAAAAACTGAAGAAAATGGCGTCAGTTGCAATATATGTACCCCTGGTGCACTGACATCAGGGATGAGGCGACAGCAACCGACGTCGGACCAAGACTTTGGAAATCCGGCCGACTGCGGGACCGCCTGATGACAGGATCACCCAAGTGTGATGACTGCAGCAGGGTGAACACTCGAACATCTACATTTATGGTAGGTACAAAACTGTACTTTTGTCAACAAGAAATTGCTTCTTAAATGTTAAAAATTGAATTTCCTTGAAAGAAAAAAAAACTCAAAAGGAAGCAGGTAAACAAATAGAAATTAAACAAATGGGCTTAGAGACTAGGAGAGAGACAGAAGTAAGAATAGTTAAATGCCAAAGGAAAACATTTGAGAAACTATAACCATTTTTAGAATTTTAAGAATTTGAGTTTATCCATTATCCGAAAACATTTATAAGCAATTTCATCGGAGGTACTCAGAAAGGTACTTCTTAAACTTGATAAGAATATTTTGATGCCTTGTTTCATCTGGTAGTTTGTCCCTGTTCATAAAGCTGTTTCACTAATGATTGTTTTAAATGGGAAACAGTTCCTTGGGGAGTAGGACTGTTCCTTGACTGGGAGTTTTCTTTTCAGAGAGGGCAGTAGCTGTCACTTAGAATTGTATATAATAAGTTGTGTAGAAGGTACGTGGACCTTTTAGTAATGGGTAACCAGTTTACATCTTGTAGAAAGTTGTAGTGGTGTACGAGACCATCAACAAGTAGGGCAAATCTGGCAGTTGCATTCTTGGTGGCTTGTCTTTGAGTGTTATAAGCATATAAGCAGAATGTAAAGAGCACACAGATTTAGTTTAGGGAGATGAGCATTCTTAGCCAGTGCTTTGCAGGCAATAGGAGATGATAGATGTGATATCCTATAGCAGAGTTTTAGTTTAGATATTCCCTGTCCAGCTGAAATAAGCAAATAGGAACAATTATAGCTGCAGAAACCCACCCCATCCTCTGAAAGACACAGCCATTTGGAAAATTACAAGTAATGCAGCAACTAAATTGTGGCAATGCATTTGCATAGCTCCTTTGCATTGCAGACTGATTGACTAAAATGTATTGATTTAAAATTGTTTGAAAGTGCTGTTCTAATGCAGCTTAAGTAGCTTTCAGTCCTTTGCCCTCCTTATCTACTGCTGTGAGTGCATCACTTTAATATTCCATGTACTGTACTCTATGGTGGTTGCAGTTCTTATTAAATTAAGTTACAGCACCTTTAAAATAAGTATACACTTAATTTGGATGAATTGTAAAAATAAAGGTATATTACAAGTTTTTTTTTTATCCATGCATCCAAAATTCTTAATAACGTAGCCATGTTCAGCACTCTATAATGCACAAGCAGATTGATTTGATCTGTGCCTCATTGACTTCTCTTAGCCCACGTTTCATTCACTGTGTAGTACAATTTTGGTAGTACCCCCTTATTTATTCTCATAATAGATTTAAGAATGTAGAGTATCCCTACTGATGTCCTTCTATTCCAGTGTTGCAGTATTCCACATATGGGTTTACTCTTCTTCCTCTCCAGTTCGTCCGGCGAGGTTTCCAAAGATTTTCAATCCCTCTAGGTGCATCGGACATCTGACATGGCAGCAGGTACATGGGCCATAAAAGTGATGCCTGCACACCAGCCCTCAAAACTTTTCAGCTGCCAGTCGTATGCCAGGTGCTCCTGCTTCTCGCTGATGTCGGATCAAGAAAAATTTCAGCTAAGTACCCCGTTGGGGATCCTTTCAGTCCTACTGTTTTTCCTTATAGTCTGTGCATCTCATCCGGTAAGGGCAAGTGTAGCTGTGGTCGGCAGATTCCTCACAAAGACACCCATGATCAGTGTCTCTTTTGCTTAGGTAAGGAACATGACCACGAGAACTGCGCGATTTCTAAATCTTTTGTCCCTAAGATCTTACATCGCTGTTTACAGGCTTTGCATTTGTACTTAGAGAATCAACTCTTAAAACAAATAGCATTAGGGATGGAGGCCGCGCCCAACTTCCTGTCTGGACTGCCCAAGAAGAGGACCAAGACCATGTGGTCTACTTCTTCAGCTGTGCTCTTCCAGCCATTCCTTGGTCTGTGGCTGATGTCGACCTGGCTGAGGATTCGGCTTCCGCCGGTGTGGATAAAGCGGGTACCTCTGAGGAAGCCGCACAATCTCGAGCAGACACCATGCCCATAGAGGCTACACCGACATCTGCCTTAGATGCCGGGGGGGACCAGCGTTCACTCTGGGCTCTTTGGATTCTGCTGCTGCCATCACTACGCCTGACCCAAGGCCTTCTCCCATTTGGACACCTGCGAGGTCTCTAAAGAAAAAACAGAAAACAAAGCATGTATCTCCTGCTTCTGAAGCATGCCCGATTGGCAGGCCTTCAGCCAGAGTTTGTTTAATGCCTTTATGGCCCTTAGGCCTACTGCCTTAGAAACCCCTGGCACTACACCTCCCCTCCTAAGCCCTAGACCTTTCATTCCTGAAAGGAGGGTAGAACAGCTAGAGGAGGAAGAACTGTCTGATTCCTCCGAGGATGTCCTCTCTTACTCCTCTCAAATCTCTTCCTCCCTGGGATATGGATCTCCAAAGGAAGGCTGTATTGAACCTATCACCCCTGTAGAGGATGTAACTTTTGGGGAAGCTATCAATAAGATGAAAGACCACTTTAAGTGGGAATCTTTGGATATGACTGAAGTGCAAAAGAAGTTTTATGACCTAATATCAATAGACTTCCCCCAGTCCTTCTGCTACCCTCCTATTCAGCCAGCCTTCCTGGATGCCTTTGCTTCTGCTTCCATCAACTCAGACTCCCATCCTCCAGCCCCATGGAGAGCAGATAGACTCTACAAAGTCCTGGAGACAGAAAAATTTCTGTTTAAGTGCCCTCCTGCTGATCTAGCCACTGTCTCCATCTCTACTGATAGGGCTTCCGAGCTTCTTCCTACCACTACCATCCTCCCAGCTGACAAGGACAGCAAAACCATGGAGAGGTTAGGAAAGAAAATTTACACCTCTGTTACCTTGTCATGCAGAGCTACTAACTACCAAGCTCACATGACCAAATATTCCTTAGCTCTGTTGGACAAAGCCACTAAGGAATTAGCTGACATTCCAGATTGTGCAACCAAAGCTTCCTTGACCTCCCTGCTAGCCCTCACCTCTCAGGTGAATAGACATTCATTAAGATGCAGTTATGATGCAGCAGAAGCCTCAGCAAGGTTAGTTGCATCAGCCTCTGCACTAAGAAGATACTCATGGCTACATCTTCAATCTCTCCCTGATGACTTCAGGGCCAAACTTATTGAAGCACCTTTAGATCACTCTGCCGTGTTTGGTGAAAAAAGTGGGAGAGCTGTTTAAGTCCCTGCAACAAAAATAATTACAGGATCTAAAACACCTCCTGGTCTGTCCCATTCCTAAGATCCAGAGGAACTACCCAGTTAAGACCCAGTTTATCAGGAAGGCCTCTAGACCTACAGCCCCCAGGTCTAGAAGACCCCCTAGAAGACGGCCCTCTCCGGCTAGAGCTTCTCCTTCCTCCACCCAAAGGCCTTCCTTTCCAGATAGGGCAAGTAGTGTCTGACTGCCTGCCAAGCTTTCAACCGCCCACCCCCCATCCCTTACCCCATCTGCCCAGCTCTCTCATTGTCTCCCTGCGTGGTCACTCATTACCTCAGACAAGTGGGTTCTGTCCATCATAGCAAACGGTTACTTTATGTCCTGGATCACCCCCCCACCCCATCAAGGCTAGGCATACTACAGCCATCCACCAGTCAATTACCCCTCCTACGACAGATTCTGCAAACCCTACTAATACAAGGCACTATAGAACCAGTGCCTGAAAAAGAAAAGTATTCTACTCCAGAATCTTTTTGGTTCCCAGAAAGGACTGACCATGGAGGCCTATTCTAGACATCTCACGCCTCAACCCCTTCTTAAAAGTTCCTACCTTTAAGATGCTCACTCTCCCTGCCCTCTTCCACCTCCTGCTTCCTCAGGGATTCATGGCAACCCTGGACATAAAGGATGCCTACCTTCACATACCTATAAAGTCCACATTCAGAAAATACCACAGATTTCTGGCAGGCTCATCCCATTTTCAGTTCTGTGCCTTGGTCTTTGGGCTTTCTACTGCTCCCAGGGTATTTAACAAATGTCTGGCTCTAGTCATTGCTTACTGCAGGACAAAGCGGATCCAGATATTCCCCTATCTAGACAACCTTCTAATTCAGGCAGAAGACCAGAAGACTCATCGTCTTCACACCCAGACCCTCATGCTCCTCCTGTGGTCTCTAGGATTTCTAATAAACTTGGCAAAAATCTCATCTGAAGCCCACACAGGACATTGTCTTCCTGGGATGCAGAATCTGGACAGACCTCATGAAGGCCTTCCTACCACCAGAAAAGGTGGTGTCCCTGACACACCACCTACTTGCTGCTCTTCTCTCCTCAGTGCTGACAGCAAGGCAGTTTCTGAGACTTCTGGGTTACATGGCAACCACCATTCCTATGTTGCCCCTGGCAAGAATGCACATGGTATCTACGATCAGCACTCCCACCCTCTAGATTTCTGGGTCCCCCTCCTTCCCTGTTTAAAACAGGAATTGAGATGGTGGGTGGCTGAAGTGGCCCAGAACCCATGTCTCCCCTTACAAACACCCAATCCCTCCCAGACTATGCACACAGATGCCTCAGATCTGGGATTGGGAGCAACTTTAGGGCAGAGAAAAGTGCATGGTTTGGGAACAGACACAAACTAGACCACATAAACGTCAGAAAATGAGAGCGATCCTCCTTGCTCTACAAGCCTTCCTACCCTATCTAGAGCAGGGCCCTCTCAAGATATTCTCACGGACAATACCACAGTCCTGTGATATCTCAACAAACAAGGAGGGACGAAATAATACCTTCTATGCAGACTAGCTCTGCAAGTGTGGAACTGGCCACCTCACAGGGAATTACCCTACAGGCAGCCTACATACTCTCTCTACACAATTCCCAGGCAGATCTTCTAAGCAGAACCATTTCAGACGACCATTAATGGATGATTCAAAAAGATGTTTCCTAAATCTGGTCCACAGGTGTGGTATACCACAAATAGACCTGTTTGCCTTCTCCATAAACAGGCAACTACCTGGGTACTGCACCAGGACACATGACCCCAAGGGACTGGCAACAGATGCCTTTTCAATAACCTGGAAGGGGAAATTTCTCTATTCATTCCCACCCTTCCCCTTAATACAAAAGGTGCTGCTGAAAATTCAGCAGGACTCACCAAAAATCTTGCTGGTGACCCCCTACTGGCCAAGACAGCTCTGGTTCCTACTTCTCTTTCATTTGCCCAAGAGCAATCACAAGTTACCCCCTTCAGTGGACCTGCTCACACAGCACAAGGGGACTCAAATACACCCACAGTGGCAATCCCTGCACCTCACCCTGTGGCTGATAGGATTCTGATATCCTTCAGACACCTGTGCAACGAGGACGTGCTCAGTGTCCTGCAGGAGGCCAGGAAACCCAACACAAGGAAAGCCTGTCTCTCAAAGTGGAATAGGTTTTCTATTTGGTGTCACAAAAGACAGTTGAACCCATTGAATAGCAATATTCCTATAACCCTGTCTTACCTGTGTGAACTAATACAGACAGGGCTGTCATACTTATCTCTGAAAGCACATCTGTCTGCTATCTCTGCCTACCTCCCTCTGGATCCACTCCTTGCATCTGACTCCCTTCTGAACTGTTCCTCAAAGGTGTATTACACTTGAGACCACCCAGGAAACTGTCTCTTCATCCCTGGGACCTTAACTATGTATTAGAAAAACTCACTCTAGCCCCCTTTGAGCCAGCAGTAAAGCTCCCATAAAACCTTGCACATGGAAAACTGTTTTATTGGTAGCTCTGACCTCTGCCAGAAGGTTCTCAGAGTTGCAACCTGTTATGGCTACACTACCATTTTAGTCTTCCACCTGGACAGGGTGACTCTCAGGGCTAACCCCTCATTCAACCCCAAAGTTGTGAATGACCTGTCCTTGAACCAGGCCATCCACCTGCCTACCTTCTTCCCCAACCCACGGGGGATGGTAAGAGAGTACTTCATTCCCTAGATGTCCACAGACACCTGAGATTGTATCTTCATAAAACCAAACCTTTTAGAAAATCTAACCAACTGTTTGTCTCCTTCCACCCCCAGAACCCTGGAGAAAGCTGTAAGCAAACAGACCATTTCGGCCTGGATCTCCAGGGCCATTTCTTTCTGCTACTTTCACCATGGAAAGACCTTGCAGGGCAGTGTCAAAGCCTGCTCCACCAGGGCCATGGCCTCTTCTGGAGCCTTTTCTAAGGGGCTAGACCCTAACTCTATACTTGAGGCAGCTACTTGGTCCTCAGTGCACACCTTCACTAAACACTACAAACTGGATCAGATCTCCAGAGCCAGGGCAGGGTTTGCCAGGGTTATCCTACATGGGTTCCTGGAAACATCATCTAGGCCACCTCCCAATCCTCAGTGAGCTTTGGCACTCACCCATATGTAGAATACTACAACATTGGAATAGAAGGACATAGGAAAGTTGTGTAAAATCTTGCCATAACCATAGATGTCCTTCTCTTGCATGTTACAGTATTCCTTCCCTCCCACCATCCCCTCTTCATAGACTACACTTGCTCTCCTGGGTGACACTGGACAGGCCATGCCCTTTTAGGACTGGCTCTGACTGGGGCTTTCATATATTTTGAGGGCTGGTGCGTGCAGACGTCACTTTTATGGCCCACATACCTGCTCGCCAGACGAACTGGAGAGGAAGAAGGGTTAAACCCATATGTAGAATACTGCAACATGGAAGAGAAGGACATCTATGGTTATGGTAAGATTTTACACAACTTTCCTTTTACTGTCTGTCCCTAATTGAATTGTTCCAGTATAATTGGGATCTCAGGAGGGATGACTTAGGATAGGCAATACCAAGATACAACATGTGCATTCTGCTTTTTCATTTGTATAGTTTTTTGTTGAGATTGTGTATGCTACTCTGTCCTTTTGTTATCTCGGATTACTGTGGCTGTTTATCTAATGTAATCCACTTTTTTCTCTGGATTCAGTGCCACTCTCCTACATTATGTAGCAATCATGCCTGACTATGTCAGTTTTCTCCCATGCAGTCCATCCATCTCTTTGCTGGATGCCCTAATTCCCTCTTGCCTGTCTTTCCCAAATCTTTTTCACCAGATTGTTTTCTGCTTTCCTGAACATTTGCTGAAATCGCTATATTCTGTTCTCTTTGACCTTCTCCGTGATTGGAGCTACTTTGGCTTGCGGTCTGATGGCCACTGGAACATTTCTTCAGCTGTCCCACAGTGCCCAGTATACCACCCATCTGGGGCACTCCATGTCAATCATCTCTAGCTTTCTCAACTGCTCTGCCTTCATTCTCCATATTTTGGTACTGTACTGTACAGTAGTACTGGTCACACCACTGATTTTCTTCGTGTTTCACTATTGCAGTCATCACATTTGGGTTATCTGCCTGCAGGCAGCCCTCAGCCGGCCTGAATACCAGAGTCTTTGGATTTCTGCGTCAGATGCGGTCTCTTCTTCCATGACGTTGGGTCGTTAGGGGTATAAAACATTCAGCCAATGCCATTACATCAGTCTTTCGTGCCATGCGGTGCCCGAAACAGAAGCAGTTCACAAGTGCCAGTCTGCCATCTCCTGAAATTTATGTTTTCGAGTTTCAGACCCGAAGTCTTCAAAAAAGATAAGTACCCCGTTGGGGATTCTTTTTCTTGCTCCAACCGATGACAGTAAAAGTTGACAGTTGTCTTGCCTGTGGAAAGCAAATATCTCACAGAGATTTTCATTCTTACTGCATCCCCTGTTTAGGCCCAGACCGCGATGTCCCTCGCTATCAGTTTTGTGCCTTGTTCAACCCCTGAACTATTCGTCGTCGGGCTTTTTTTGCAGCCAATTACTTTCGTACTCTATCTCAGTACTCCAAAACAGCTTAGTTAAGCCATCCAACTACCGATCTTCCGAAAAAACATAAGGATAAAAACAGAGACAGACCGCATAGGTCCAAAACTGCCGATGACGCTTCCGTTAAGCTAGTCACCAGTCCACCAGTACTCAGTGAGGTGCTTTTGCTGCCCCTGATACCCGCTACTTCAGATTCGCAGGCTCTGCTGAGACCTATTCAGAGTCCGGTATGCCGGGAGATGCTTCTTTGACTTTGGAACCTGCAGATGTCTCTACCTTGGATAGGTCCAGAGCCGCTGTGCAGGCACCGACTTCTGAGGGTGTATTCAGGCCTACAGACATTCATATTAAACCAATGACATCATTTCCATCCAGAAGTTCCGAATCCCTCAGGTCAAAAACTCTCACTACACCTAGAAAACCAACGACCAAACCATAGGCTCAGGCCCATATGCCTCAAAAACAAATGCTTTGAATAGCTGAAGACCTTATTACCTTAATTAGGGGAAGACAGCCTTCCCCCTCTAAGAGACCTAGAACTGAATTTCTTTATGATTCTTCTGATCAGGAATCTGATATTTCTGCTCCTTCTGATTACCAGGATTTGCCCTTATCTACTTATGAGGATTCTGATGCAGAGGATTCCATTCCCTCTGCATCCCCTCCAGAAAATCTTTCTTTCAGTGAAACCTTGCATACTCCTAGGGAGCATTTCCACTGGGAAAGCCAGGATTACTCGGAGTCCAAAAAGAGATTTAGAGAATTCTTACACCTGCCTCAACACAGGCCTTTAGCTACCCCTCCTGTTCTGGACATTGTAGATGATGCTTTCTTGGAATCTAGCCTTACCACAGACACTTTATCCCCAGCTCCCATAAAACCTTACAGGTACTACATAGTACCTGACTCTTACAAGTTCCTCTTCAAGAATCCTTCTGCGGATCCAGAGACCATTTCCCAAGGACCAAAAGGTGTTAAGGCTACTGCTGCCAAAAATCCAACCCCTTCTGATGGAGATTCGAAAGCCTTAGACAGATGAGGTAAGAAGGTATACACTTCTGCTGCTTTGGCCATTAGGGCTTTATGTTAAAGTATCAGCAGCTTATTATGGGACTGCTTAAACAGAAAATTTTGTTGATTCCTGACTCTGCTGAACGCAAAGAATTGCAAGATTTAATGCATTCTGCAGAACAAGCTGGTAAACATACCTTGCAGTGTGGTTTTGACGCTTTAGAAGCATCTTGCAGGGTTGCTGTCACTGGGTCTGTACTTAGTAGGCATGCCTGGCTTAAGGAACCAAACTTGCCAGATCATGTTAAAGCTAAATTACTGGATGCTCCCTTAAACTAAGACCGCCTTTTTGGCAACAAAGCAGAAGTCCTCAAAAGTATGGAGGAAAAAGCAAAATCTATGCAAACTGTTAAAGATTTCCTACAAGTACAGCCTCCCAGATTCAGTAGGCATTGTCCTTCAAAGAACTGGTCCATTTCAGTTTCTTCCAGGCCTTCTCAGTCCAAACCCAGGAACAGCAGACCACCTAGACTACAGTCTCAGGCTACGCACAGACCTAAGCAGTGGGGGGCTCCCACTTCGAAAGCAGGGAGTAGTAAGCCACACACCTATGGAAAAATGGCACAATGACTTAACCTTAACCCTTCCAAGCCCTGCCCAACTACCTGCTCCCTTAGGAGGAAAGCTCGTCCTGCATGCAAAAAATTGGGAACTCATTACCCAGGACAAATGGGTTTTGAACATAGTTTCCCAAGGATACATATTTCACTTCCACACACTACCAACCCCAAATGGTTGGCCAGACCTACCCCCAAATCAATGGGCGGAGACCCAACAGCAGGAACTCTCTCTTCTCAGTATCAGGGTTATTCAACCTGTCCCAGCAGAACAAAGGGGACAAGGTTTTTATTCAAGACTTTTTCTGGTACCCAGAAAAGACAACTCCTGGCATCCTATCCTGGACCTCTCTGTTCTCAACACCTCTCTGGTAGTTCCAAAATTCAAAATGCTAACTCTTCAACAGCTTCTTCCTATGCTAGCCAAGGATGCCTGGCTGGCAACCCTAGACTTAAAGGAAGCTTACCTGCACATCCCAGTAAGGGAATCTTGCAGGAAATACCTACGCTTCAGGGCAGGTTCCATGCACTTTCAGTTCTCTGCACTTCCCTTTGGCTTATCTACTGCACCCAGGGTATTCACAAAGTGTCTAGCTCTAGCCATTGCATTTTGCAGGCAGAGAAATATTCAAATTTACCCATATTCGGATGATTGATTCAGGCAGAAAGCCAGGACTTGCTATTACAACACCTGGCATTCGTAAAGAAACTTCTAACCTCACTGGGGTACACCATCAACGAAAATAAATCTCACCTAGTACCCTGCCAACAGATTGTATTCCTGGGAGCAAGCTTGAACACAACTTCCCAGATGGCATTCCTCACTCCGGAGAAACAAGTTTATTTGGCAACCTACTTCAAACTATTGGCCACAAAACCCCAGCTATCTGCAAGGAAAATACTGCAAGCCCTGGGGTTCATGGCCTCTTGCATTCTACTAATTTCATATGCAAGACTGCATATGAGGAAACTCAATGATATCTAAAAAACCTATGGTGTCAACATTTTCAGGACCTGGAAATAATGATTTCTATCATTCTTTGTATGAAGACAGAATTCCTTTGGTGGGCAGAGGCCTGCTACTACAACAAGGGACTCCCTTTCACTCTGCCCCCTGCTGCCCAAACCACAACAACAGATGCATCAGACTATGCATGGGAGGCTCACATGGCAGGGCAGTGCATTCAGGACAAATGGAACCCGAGACAGATGCACCTGCATATTAATCAAAAATAAATGTTAGCTGTACAGAGTGCTCTGAGAGCCTTCAAAGACTGTATTCTTCCAGGACAGCTATTGGTAAAGACAGACAACACCACAGTTATGTGGTACATGAACAAGCAAGGGGAACACACTCGTACCCTCTCTGCAGACTAGCCATGGCTCTGTGGAACACAGCCTTGAGCTATCAAGTACACCTACAAGCTCAATTCCTGCCAGGCAAACTAAATTTACTGGCAGACGACTTAAGCAGAAATCTCATGGACCCACATGAATGGAAACTAGAACCCAAAATATTCGACCTCTTGAAGAACAAATGGGGGACTCCAGAGGTAGACCTGTTTGCCTTCCCTCAGAGCTACCAGTTGAACAAATTCTGTGCAAGAACTCCCCACAGTGAAGCTTGGAAAGTGGATGCCCTGTCCTTTACCTGGGAAAGCCTCTCGGTTTATGCCTTTCGCCCTCTGCCTCTCCTTTCGAAAGTTCTACTAAAGATCAAACAGGACAAGCCAAGGACAATACTGATTGTACCAGACTGGCCAAGCCAGCACTAGTACCCCCTCTTGCACAGGATGACACTGCTGCAACCATGGCACCTGCCTCAGACCCTATCCCTGCTGTCCCAGCAGGCAGGCCAGATTCTGCACCCTCAGCTTCAAACCCTAAACCTTGCAGCCTGGCTAATTCCTTGAGCTCTCCTCTAGCATCCCTCAGTAAGCAAGTGCTGGATGTCATTCTGGAGGCAAGGAGGCATAGTACCAGAAAATCCTATGCTGAAAAGTGGAAAAGATACTGTTTCTGGAACCAGGCTCAGGGGGTGGGCACAACGGTGCCCAGCGTACCTCATATTCTACAGTACTTAACAGAAATGCTCCACAGGGGCCTGTTCTTCTCGTCAATTAAAATTCATGCCTCTGCCATTTCAGCACATTATAATACTGTGACACCCCTCTTCTCTCACCCCTTGCGAAAGCAATTCGTTAGAGGGGTCAAAAATTTAAGACCCCCCCAGGAGAGCTACCACTCCAGCCTGGGACCTTAACTTTGTATTGGAAAAGCTCACTCTTCCCCCCTTTGAGCCAGCTGCAGCAGCAGAGTTGAAATTCCTTTCTTGGAAAACAGCCTTCCTTCTAGCCATCACTTCCGCAAGAAGAGTGTCTGAATTACAGGAAACCATGGCAGTGGAGCCCTTCATTATCCTCCATGTGGAAAGGGTTTCCCCTCAGGGCATAATCCTTCCTTTATGCCCAAGGTGGTGGCTAGTGTGGCCCCAAATCAATCCATTCATTTGCCTACTTTTTTCCCTAATCCACAAAGCAAAGGGGAACGAATACTGCACTCTCTGGATGTGCACAGTCAACTTAGATTTTATTTGGACTAAGCCTCTCAGAAAATCTGAACATATGCTAGTTGGCTTTGCTGCACGGGCAGAGGGGAAGGCCATTTCAAAGCAAACCATTTCCAAATGGATAGCCCATTGCATTAATTTCTGCTACAAGCACCATGGAAAACCTACCCCACAGGGGATAAGATCACATTCCACCAGGGCTGCATCTACCTCTGCGGCATTTCTCAGAGGAGTCCCTACCAGGGACATCCTAGATGCTGCTACCTGGAGCTCAGTACATACCTTCACCAAGCACTACCACAAGCCTATATTTTCTAAATCCAGAGCTGGATTTGCCACTGCAGTTTTGCAGGGCTTAATAGCTGGCCCTAATGCTCTTTAATTTCTTCCTCCCTTCCTTAGCTTTGGGAATCGACCCAAATGTGATGACTGCAACAGTGAAACACGAAGAACATAGTACAGTTGTGTACACTTACCATAAATGTAGATGTTCGAGTGTATTCACTGTTGCAGTCCTGGTTACCCTCCCTTCAGCCCCCTGACTTCTCTTGGCTCTACCTTTCCTTCTTGTTTGGTATATTTATTTTTTCTGGTGTATTTGCTTTTTGATGGGGGTGTACCATACCATATAATTGCCTCCTATTGGGGGGCACCTGACATCTGGGGCAACAAAAACTGATGTAATGGCGTCAGCTGCATGTTTTATAATCCTGACGACCTGACATCATGGAAGAAGAGACAACATCCGACACAGAAATCTGAAGACTGTGATATTCAGGCTGGCTGAGGGCTGCAGGCAGATAACCCAAATGTGATGACTGCAACAGTGAATACACTCTAACATCTACATTTATGGTAAGTGTACACAAATGTACTTTTTGTACACTTCCTTTTCATCTTCTTTGGCAGTCTTCTGTCAGACACTACTCCTGACACTCTGTACCACTTGCCTGCAGCCCTCTTAAATCTAGCATTGCTCCTCATTCAGACTTCTCTTCTCCTCAACCACTCATCTCAGATACTTAAAGCTACCTGTTCCACTGTTTACCCTTCCATTTCAATTTTCATTTTCTTCTTTTCCTTATTTGCTGCCATGACAGCTGTCTTGTTTGTACTCAGTTTTATCCAATGTTCCTTCAGTTTTGTATTCCATTCTCCTCTAATTTGCTGAAGTTCTTGTTCAGAGTCTACATACATCAGATTTGTTGATCTCTCCCCACTCACCTGTTTGCTAATGTAATCCATCACCAATATGAGCAGCAGCGGACTCCGGAATGAACCGTGATGAACACCCAAGATCAACAGGCAACCCTCTGCGAGTTAAAATACTATTCATAATTGTGTCATTGGGTCCTTGCACATAGTCTGCACTAATTGTACCAATGTTTATGAGACTTTGAAACATCACAAGAGCACTCAAATCTGCTTTCATGGGACCTTGTCATAGGAATGTCAAGCTGGACTCTTTCCTTATTTTTTCTCAACTCTGTATCTCACTGCAGACATTTGGGTCAGTTGTGCTGCATCCTGATCTAAATCTGAACTGCTGATCTCCCATCTTACTTTCTACTACTGTGCATATTTATCAGTCACCTTCTCCAGTAGTTTCATGTAGTGTGACAGGAGTTTGATGCTTCTTTACTGCCCACAGTTGTGAATGTCTAATTAAAACCATAGACACAAAAAGCAAAATAAAAAACACTAGGACAGTGAACAGATAAACGAGCTTTAATAACGCACACTAGCACCTTGGTCAGAACAGCCTTCAAGGAGGAATAATCACAAAATAACATAATAGCATGCATAGCCAATTAAATAATAATACAATTAACCTATTAAAAACACTACAGTTAAGAACTTTCAATCACATTCATTGTTCAGACCATAGGTGGGACAGTGTATTAAACTTCAAAGTAAACAGATTCTTTAAGTAATAATTTATTTTTAAAAGCCATATCAGTGATAGATTTAAAACATACTTTCTCAAGAATAGTGGCTTTTAAACCTACAGGATCTGAATTATGATATTTGCTAATGTATCTGATATGTTCCTGCATACTCTGTTTAAAATTCCTCTTACTCTCGCCAATATAAAAAAGATTGCATGGAAACTCTGAAGCAGAAATAACACCTTTGGTGTTACAATCATACTTCACCACCACGGTAACTTATATCGTTCATTCTATAAAAAGACTTAATATATTGGCAAGAACAACAGTTGTTGCATGGAAATGTACCCAAAGCAATCGGTGTTAAAAATGTACTATGGGGCATAGAAAAAATATGAACTAAAAAATCCTTCAAGATCCTACCATGTTTATAGGAAATATAAGGCACATTAAACAACATACTCAACAAGTATTTATGTTTCAGCAAAAAAACCCAGTAGTACTTAACCAAACAGACAACTCGTTCACTAAAAACATTAAAAGTAGTCACAAAATAAACCTTTTTTTCTACTATTTGTATCCACATTAAAAATAGAACTTCTATTCCCTAGCTGCAGTACTTGTCTGTTACAGACACCACTATCTAAAAAAGCATTCCCATTAGTAGCTTTATTTCACAGCATCTTCCACTAAATTTCTGCCACTACCCCTGGAGGTAAATATTGCTGTAGTCCTACAGATTTCTTGCTTGAAATCCAGCGCATTGTTACAGAGCCTTCTCAGTCTCTCAAATTCACCATAATGAAGAACCAACAACAAATGTGCAGGGTGACAACTCCTTCCAAAAAGAAACTGACCTCCAACATCGAACTTCCTGCATACAGAAGTTCTTAACTATCCACTCACCTCACTAGATAAATTAACATCCAGAAAAGAAATAATTCTACCATATTGTAAACCAAATGAAAAACAAATCGATTAATCTGTAAAAAAATTAAGAAATACATGAAGATAATCAGTACCACCCCTGCACACACAAATTAAATATTCAATGTAATGAAAATATCTAATGATGTATTGGTTAAAAAAACTGATGAAATAAATGCTCAATTTCAAATAAACCCATTACTAAATTTGCATGCGTCAGGGCAAATGATGCACCCATTGTGGTGCCCTGCAATTGATAAATATCAAACAAAAACTAATTATTTGTTAAACAAAAATGAAGCAACTCAATAATGTAATTAGATAACGTAGTGTCCCGTAAAAAGAAATATAAAGCTTCAATACCCACATTGTGTCTTAATATTAGTATAAAGGCTCTTAATATCCAGTGTAACAAAAAAATGTATCCTGAGTCAATTGCACATCAGAAATCTTATCCACAAAATCCTTAGTATCTTTAATAAAAGAAGGAAGTTTCAAAACATAAGAATAAAGAAATTCATGAAGGAAAGGACTTGAATTGTACAAAAATGGATTTACAAACAGAAACAGTAGGCTGTCCTGGAGAGATTATGAACAAGGGTTATAGACTGGGTTATTTCTCGAAGATGGATGTGGAGAAAAAATTGAAAATACCTGATTGTGAACTTGGTCATTTTTACTGCCTTCCTAAAATGCATAAAAATATTATAAACCCCCCCAAGACAACCTGTTATTTCTGCTTGTAAATCCTTTTTGTACAATTTAGATCGAGACAAACCAGAACTGCATTGCCAATCAGTAGTCAATTGTTGGTTCCATGTGTCAAGAACAACAGGTCAGTGGAAACCAATCTGTTGAGGAAATGTGTAACCCAGAAGTCCTACTATGATAAGACCAGCAAACCGCTCACTCCATTATGAGAAGTAGTGGTGAAGAAGCAGACATCCAAAGGTTATGATCGGATTAAAGTCATGAAGAATATTTGCCCAGAGCCAAGATTGTACATTGTGGAATCAAAAGGAGTAGAGTTTAGGTGGAATCGGAAACATTTGTTGCAGGTGTTCGAGCCTATACCACAACACGTAGCCTGTGAGAAACGCTCTTTATCTCAGAGTGAGTTGTACAGTGTTCCAGTTCCAGAGAATATTCTTGTTCATGTGATAAATCCAGAAGTTCCTGATGTAAGTTGTTCACTGAAGACTATCCCTGTTGGTAAACCCAGTTCAGATTATGTTACCAGATCCAGTTGTATCTCCAGACCATGTTATAGATGGACAGTAACTTGGACATGAACATTGTGTTTGTTTCTTATGTCTATAGTAATGCATGTTTAACTCCAATGTTATTTATTTATTTATTTTTACTAAGGACAATCTTTTTAAGAGGGAGGCTTTAGATCAATGTGTGTGTACCTACCTTTAAGAAAGCTATACAAGGGTTTGCACAAGTCTATAAATACTGAGCCATTGCGAGCCTGACTGCCATTTTGTAGTAAGCTGTTGAGATTTAAGCATGTATGTATGTAAGGTCTGTCTGTTAATCAGTTCTTTTATATATTATAATGCTGCAATCCATTCTGATGGGTTTCTTTGTAATAAAGCATCTAAACGAACTACCCCGCCTGCTTGTCATATGTGTTCGAGAAGGGCGAGTGACTAGTTGCTTCATTTTTGTTTAACAAATTATTTTTTGTTTGGTGAAGTTATTTGTCATCAATTGCAGGGCACTGTGATGTATGCAAATTTAGTAATGGGTTTATTTGAAATTGAATATTTACTTCATCATTGTTTTTTAACCGATATGTCATTATAGATGTACATTCTTTTGACATCCTCTGTCTGTCTGAAACATGGCTTAATCCATCGATACAAGACAGTGCAGTTCTACCCCCTGGCTACAATATCCTGAGACTTGACCGTAATACTAAGAAAGGTGGAGGCATAGCCATACTTTATAAGAATGGATTACAAGTTACCTTGCTAGACCCCAAACCTCCACTTTCCAACAATGCAGAGATTCTTCTAACTAAGATTCAGCTCAACAAAAATAGCCATATATCTAATCTGTGTCTATCTTCCCCCAGGCAATAACATCAACACATTAGAGGCCATCCCCAGCTGGCTGTCAAGCAGCTACCCCCAAGAAACCATTATACTTGGAGACACTAACATAAACTGGAACTCCAGTATATCTGAGCAGCCTTCTACTCATATCAACCTATATAGTTTTACCCAAACTATAACATCCCCTACCCGTACTAATAGACTTAACAACAAAACAAGTACCCTTGACTGGATACTCACTAATACTCCCCAACAAAACTGTAAAACAGGCACCCTCCCAGAGGACATAAGTGACCACTTGCTTACCTATCTAGTCAGATATAAAACTGAAGTTCCAAACTCAACCATCTGCAGAACTATTCATACTAACAAAAATTTTAACCCTGCTTACTTTCAAACTGAACTAAGAGCCTGTGACTGGTCACCCCTGAAACAGCTCCCACTAGATAATGCAGTTAAATACTTTAATTCGAAATTTTCTTTCCATTTTAGATTGCCATGCCCCATTACACAAAGTTAGAATCAGAACTAAACCAGCACCATGGCTCACCAAAACTACCAAACAAAAAATCCTCCAAAGAAATAAACTATGGGCCAAATGGCATTCAACAAAACACCCCTCAGATCACTTACAATTCAGACAGCTAAGAAACGAAACAAAAAAAGCCATATTATCCGATAAAAGAAACTATTACTAGCAGCTTCAACAAACCCACCAAAATAATCCTCAAAAATTCTGTTTAGGCATCAATAACCTCCTACACCCCGGACACTCATACACTCCTACTCCCTCTGGCTCTGATCACAACAATCCCATCCAAATAGCTGACTCATTTAACACATTTTTCACTGAAACAATACAATCCCTAGCCAACCAGCTATCCCCTACTACCTCATGCTCTACCACAACCTTTACCAATAATCCTCCTCTATTTCATTTTCAACCAGTGCCCACGTCGCTCATCTTTAACCTCATCCAGAAACTTAAACCCACCACATTCTCTGCAGATCTACTACCTGCAAAAAGCTGCTAAAGTCACAGCCTACCCCATATCCATCCACATTAACAGAACTATTTCTGAAGGAACTATCCCCTTAATCTGGAAAGTCTCTCACATCATCCCCCTGCACAAAGGTGGTAACTCCAAGGAGTTCTCCAATTACAGGCCCATAAGCCATACTATCTCCTTTGACAAAAATAATGAAGAAATGTATTAATTTACAACTGTTAACATACCTACTTGAACACAATTTACTAGCACCCAGTCAACATGGCTTTAGACCATTTCATAGCACCACCTCTGCTCTCTTATCCTTCACTAATCATATTAATCGTAATAATGATACTCTATCCTCAGCCCTTTTTATCGACCTGTCTAAAGCATTTGACATGGTTAACCACCACCTCCTCATAGAGACACTCAAAAACCTGTCATTGGATGCCCTTACTATACAGTGGTTCCAATCATACCTAGATAATAGGCAACGGGCTGTACTATGGGATAATACTTTATCTTTCCACCTCCCAGTTGCCCTAGGGGTCCCTCAAGGATCCATATTGGGTCCTTTACTGTTCTCCATCTTTACAAATGACCTCCATTCTGTAATTCCACAAGCTGACTGTATCCAATACGCAGATGACTCCACACTCATATGCTCTGCTACTTCCCAATCAGAACTTCAGTCACTAAACCAAAAGACCTTTAACACAGTCGAAAACTGGCTCCTACAAAGGTGTCTTATCTTAAACCCAAAAAAAACTAAAATGCTACTATTCACCCCCACTCGCAGAACCTCCCCACTTAACTTTACTATCACTTCAAATAATGGAACTATAATATCTCCTGAGCCAACCACTAAACTACTCTGAGTACTAATAGATAATAACTTGTCTTTTGAACCTCACATTAATAACACCATAAAAACAGTAAATAAGAAACTAGGTTCCCTCTACAGAATCAAACCCTTTCTAACTCCTCTAGCCAGGGTCACCATTGCTCGCACCCGCCTTACCTCTACCGTGCTCTATGCCTCCCCTATCTATACCAAAATATGCAGAAGTAATCTGAGTAAACTGTCATCCTCCTACAACAATATTGCCAGATTTGCAACTGGGTCCTCCTATAGAACTCATCACTGTATCAACCTGAATCATCTTGGATGGTTAGAGTTGCCAAATCTAATACTTTTCAGTCAACTAATAGTAGCCCGTAAGATCCTGTATCTACCTCAAAATACACCCATACTTACATCCCTAGTCATCCCCTATAACAATCTCAAAACCTTACGCTCATCTAATAAACTACTTGTATAAATATCTAAATCCAACAATTCAGCTGGTGACACCCTATTCTCTAATACAGTAGGTAAAACCTGGAACAGCCTCCCAAGTCAACTAACCTCACTATCCTCAGTTAACCTATTTAAAGGCAAGCTCAAACCCTACCTCAAATCAAACTGGCTATGCCCCTGTGATAACCCAGACTAACCACCATACCCTTTTCTAGACTCCCTTGATTCCTAGCCTCTTATGAACATTATCTTGTGTTTACTCGCTGATAATAGTGTGCTTGACCATTCTGAGGATTTTTCCTCATTTAAATATGTATACACTATTGAATGACTAACCATTTTCATATAAGACTATAACTCTTGTGAGACTGAACACTATAATTGTATCCTTGTATTTTGCTTTTGTATACTCTATCCACTTAACACTAGTGTTTTTCTTTTGATATTTTGTGTAACTTTAGTATCTATACTATCTCTTAGATATAATTTCCATTATTTATTCAAACTACTGTTGTATCTAGGTTAATTTTGCATCAGGTTTTTCCCTATTGGAATACAGAATATAAAATCCTAGATATGTAATGTGTTATAATTTTTTGTAATGTACCAATTTCTATTGTAAATATCATTGTCTTGTCCTTTTTGGTTGTTGTTTGTGGAGCTTTTCTCCCCGGGCCTTCACTGAAAATGGACATATATCCAGCTGGGCTAGCCCGGTCAACAAATGTAAAATAAAATAAATAAAATAAAATAAATTAGATATTTTCGTTACATTGATGATTTAATTTATGTGTAGGGATGGTATTGATTATGTTCATGAATTTTTAAATTTTATACATATTAATCAATTTGTTTTTTATTTTGGTGGTTTACAGTATGGTAGAATTATTTCTTTTTTGGGTGTTAATTTATCTGTTGAGGTGAGTGGACAGTTAAGAACTTCAATACATACAAAGTTCAATGATGGGGGGGTCAGTTTCTTTTTTGACAGAGTTGTCATCCTCCACATTTGTTGTTGGCTCTTCCATGTGGTGAACTTGTGAGACTGAGAAAACTGTGTAACAAAATGAGTAGGGTTACAGCAATGTTTATCTCCAGGGATTATGGTAGAAATTTAGTGGAAGATGCTGCGAATAAAGGCATTAACGGGAATGCTTTTTTAGATAGTACCGTTTGTAATAGACAAGTATTGCAGCGCAGGGATAGAAGTTATTTTTTTAATGTGGATATAAATAGGAAAAAAAAGGTTTATTTTGTGACTACTTTTAACGTTTTATTGAACGAGTTGTTTCTTTCGTTAAGCACTATTAGAGTTTTTTGCGGAAGTATAAGGATTTGTTGAGTATGTTGTTTAATGTGCCTTAAATTTCCTAGAAATGTGGTAGGAACTTGGATTTTTTTAGTTCATAATATTTTTTCTATGTCCCATAGTACAGTATGTTATAACACTGGTTGCTTTGGGCACATTTTCATGCAACAACTGTTGCTCTTGTCAGTATATTAATTCTTTATTTATAGACTCAGTGATATAAGTTATCATGTGGTGGATGGATAAGTATGATTGTAACACCAAAGGTGTTATTTATGCTTTAAAGTGTCCATGCAATCTTTTTTATATTGGTGAGAGTAAGAGGAAGTTTAAGCTAAGGCTGCAGGAACATATTAGATACATTAAGCAAAATAAAATGGAAAGTCCTGTGGCACAGCGTTTTAGTAAGTATAATCCAGATCCTGTAGATTTAAAAGCCACTGTTCTTGAGAAAGTATGTTTTAAATCTACCACTAATGTGGCTTTTAGAAATAAATTATTATTTAAAGAATCTATGTTTATTTTGAAGTTTAATACACTGCCCCCCTATGGTGTGAACAATGAATGTGATTGGAGAGTTCTTAATTAATTGTAGTGTTTTTAATAGGTTCATTGTATTATTACTTAACTGGTATTATTTATTTGGTTATATATACTATGATGTTATTTTGTGATTTTACTCCTTGAAGGCTGTTTTGGCCGAGGCGCTAGTGTGTGTTATTAAAGCTTTTTTTCTATTCATTGTGTTTTTTATTTAGTTGTGAATGTCCACTTTGTTCTTGTACACTGACACTAAAATGTTTATTCTGTAGTCATCTTGGATGCACCTTCCGCTACATGCAGTGAGTACCCTCAGGAGAAGTTTCTTCCTTAAGTTTAGGTGGTGGGGATTTCTACAACATTCTCTGTTTTCTTGCTTTGCCTGTCAGTCCACATAGCAGAATACTTCAATGAAGGAGCAAACGGTGAGAAGTTAATCTGAATATTCATCATTAAATGATTTTGATCATATCTGACGTGCACTTATCTAAGTCTGCTGCTTTCCTTGACTTCATTTTCCCTAGTATTGTTCTTACTTCTTCAAAGGTAGGTTCTTCCTATTTCACTGTAGGACGTGTTTGGGGCAGTACAGCTTCTGTGATGTTTTCTTAATTCAGAAACTGCTGGAAGTACTCCATCCATCTGTCTTTGATGTCCTATGGACTGGTGAGCAGGTTGTTACTGGCATACCTTATGAAGGGCGATTGGTGACCATCTTTATCTTTCAGTCTTTGCCTTGCAACGTGATAGTTTGTGACATCTACCGTGTCATTTTCTAGAAGCTGGTAAAGTGCCTTGGATGCATTGTTCCTTGCTATTGTGACTACCTTCTTAGACAGTATTCCTTCTTAGCCTTGTCTTTTCTATCTCCAACTTTTTCCTGCACTCCTTTTTTTGATAAATTCACAGACGTCTGCATACCACCATCAGTTTTTCTTTGTGGTTTCACTCCAGTCAACTTCAGGTCTTAAGCCTAGTCTATGTTGACCTTAGATCCTTTTCTGGCCACTGCTTTCAGTTGATTGTGGTTTATGGTGTGGACTGACTGTTTCACTCGGGATGACTTTGCAATCTCTGACTCTCTTTTTTTACCCTTTCCGTACAAGGAGGAAGTCTCCCTGAGTTGCATGTTGGCCACACTTGTAATTGAGCTTGTGACTGTATCTTTCTTATTGAACCATGTGTTGGCCACTGTCAAGCCATTTGCTAGACAAGTGTAGAATGCCCTCCTCTTTATTTCTGTTGCTCCACTCACATAGACCCAGGCAGTCCTCTTATCCTGTTCTGTCTGTCCCATTTTGAGCATTCAGGTCCCCTGTTATGAACACTAACTCATGTTATCCTGAATTATTTAGTTCCTGCAATTGCTGCCTCTGTGCACCCTTTTACAACCCTGCTGTGGGATGCAGGATGAGGCTACAAATACTGCCCTTTCTTTACACCGGAGTCTGATTGCCATGAGCCTGACTAATTCTTATGTCCTCATAAGACCCTCCCTCACCACAATTCCCACACCATTTCTAATCTGTCATCCTCTGAGTAGTAGACTCTGGATCGCGCAAGTGACCTTGCTACACTTCCCTTCTGTCTTGTCCATTGGATGTCCAGTCTCCTCCTTACCATCATGTCATCCACTTCTAAGCTGCATTTCCTTTATGAGCCTGTATTGTAATAATCCATAGTTAAGGGCTGCCATGGTGGTGCAGTAGCATTGCCACCTCACAGCAAGAGGTTCTCTGGTTCGATCCTTGGCTGGTGTGCCTTCTGTGCGGAGTCTGCATGTCCTCCCTGTGGTAGCGTGGGTTTCCTCCGGGTGCTCTGGTTTCCTCCCACATCCCAAAGACATGCTGTAGGTGGATTGGGCACTCTAAATTGGCCCTAGGTGTGAGTGTGTGCGTATGTGTTCCTTCTGTGGAAGGTTGGGCACCGGGCTGGCAACTCAACACCGTAAAACTCCACTGCCAGTCATGAGCGGACAGGTGATCCGCTGTGGCGACACCTAACCGGGAAAAGCCGAAAGAAGAAGAATTGTAATAACTCATAGTTCATTTTTGACAGGTTGATTGGATTTGCGTACATCTTTTGCTCAGTAGAACTATTCCATTTAACCCAGACTGGACACCAGAGTGCTAGTAGCTCATTGACCCAGGGCTGCTGGGCTTTATGGTGGGTACACACTGGCTAATAGAGGCACATAGATTCCTCCCACCTCTGGCAAGGGCCCCTGACCTAGGTTGAAGTTGACAGGGTTCTTAGCCCACTTACAACTGATAAATACACATACCCATGCACATTTTTGAGGACATTAGTCAGTATGACTAAGTCACCTAGCACCAATCTTTACATAGTTAGGTAGCTTGCCCTGACATGACATGCAGGTTATAGTCTGTGTTCTCCTGTCTTGAGGATATCGCATGCTGCAGCTGATGGCTAAAGCAGTTAGTCTATACAGATCTTTCCCAGGTAGGCACAACCTAGAGCCTGTGTTGCTGCTGCCCATGATTCCATTCAGTTTTTGGGGGTTAAGTTTGAGGTGGAAACAACCAACACATAAATTGACTGGATGTATATTTAAGTCTAGTTATACGCTTATACTTTCTTACTGTTGAATATTTTCATTAACGTCTCACTGTTTGCTCTTTCATTGAAGCATTCAGCTGTGTGGATTGACAGGGCAAAACAAGAAAATGGGAACAATTGTAGAAATCCCACCGGAGAGTACAGCAACTTGAAAAAATTTGCAAGGTGTATGGAAGCTGACTAGTGGTGGTGTAGACTGTTTGAGTAAAATATATTACCAGCTTAAGAATTGTTTAAACATACTGTTCTAGCACAAGTTAAGTAGGTTCCCTACTATGCTATCCTGGTCTCTTAACTGTGAGTTTTCCCTTACTAATATGTAGTACACAGTAGTAGCTGCGGTTCTCAATAAACTGTTAGGCCATCATTGTTTTGCTTTTGTTTTGCTAAGCAGTTGCATCTATAAAGGTACACTGTAAGGTTTTATTTTATACATAGATGTATAGTCAATTACTTGACTCCTGCTAAGGTAGCCATGGTCTGTACATTTTGCACATAGGTTCATAGGTTCATACTAGGCTATCTGCCTAGGCATAATTATAAGCCTACAGAATGTGTGTTTGGCCACACCCATTTTAAATTTATTTTTTATTTTGCTATTTCAAGAAAAGAGTTACTATACTGTGCTCTGTCCAACAGTGACACAAGTGACATACCCGGGTAAACCTACCACTCATCCCATCCACAAAGATTTCTCTTTCGAGTCAATGAGGGACTCGACTCTGCCTAACTTGGGAGACAATTTATTCCAGAGTGAAGGGAGGATGGATTATTCATCCCCTCCTGTCCTATTTATTTATTTTTTCAGTGCTGAGTTCAAGTCTCGAGCGCCAGAATGGGATTTGATGAGGATTTGCATGATCATTAATAGCATGTCCATGGACATACGCGTCTGCATATCTTTCGCTTCCCGCCTCTAGCTATGCCACTGAGTAGAGCTGGAGTTTCTTAGCTGGGGTTCTTTTAACCGGGCAGCTCATTGATCCCTGCCCTTTGATCCTCTTCTCTTTCTTAACTTTTGCTGTGGTCTTCTGTCTGCTACATCCTATTGAAAAGGGCATACCCACAAGGGCATTGTACTTATGATGTAAAGAGGCAGGGATGACCCAAGACTCTAAATGTGAATCCCCAGATCCTTAGGTGGATCCCCCATGATGATTAGGTGGGCTAAAATGTTTGTTTTTCTAACCTGTCATGGTATTGTTATCAACTTGGGTCCCAATAACATCTTCCTTTTTCTTGTTTTGCTAATTTTACACCATCTGTACTTAATGGATTACCACCTATGTGGTATTTTGGTGGGATCTTTTTTTTTGCTTTTGCTTGTTTAGAGGCCATGGCTGGCTCTGGCCTGTTTGTCTGCTCTAGGCCAGTGGTTTGTTTCTATGAGGCTGAGTGGAGGATCTATTTAGTTTGCCCGGTGCTATCATCTGCAATCCAGCCTGTAGTCTCCTGTTCCGGGCCTGTCTGCCACTATCTACCGAATAAGAGAGAAATCTCCTGACTGAGCCTCTTGTCCAACACCACTTGAGGACTGTGATGGAGTCTGACATGGCTCCAACAATTCTATGGTCAATAGGTTCTGTCATTGAGCCAGTTTGCAATCCATCTAGTGACATTTAGGTTTATATTTAAGCTGGTGAGCTTATCTATAGCTTATCTATTATATTATGTCGGGTATTTCAGGTCCAGGTAGGGTGGGTGGACATAATTCCCTCGTCGATGGCCTTGGTGAGGGCAATGTGAATCTTACCTTTCAAAACTATCATAGGGATTTAACCTTTTTCAACTGGGTGGGCCTAGTTTAGTCTGGTCCCCAATAGTTCTTCAGTTTGTAGGTCCCATGATGATCCTCCCCATTTGTCCTTAAAGCATCCTTTCCATATGGGGGCAGACCTTTCTTAAGGATCCAGGGCACCACCAAGCTTATACTTTAGGCTTTCTGTTCCTGGATCTTTTTTTATATCACCTAGTAAGCACCAAGATTGAAGTTCTTGGCACATTTTGTGTAGTCCCTCTTATTTTTGGGTTGGTTATGTTTGGAGTATGCGTCTGGTTAGTTTGATGGGGTATTTTTGTTTTGATGCTGTGAACACCTGAGCATCCTTGCTTGTCAGGGGCAGCACTCTTTGGTGCAGGCTGATTGGTGGAGCTGGTGGGCGGTTGCGGTGAACCTGAACCTGTTGGGGGCAGATTTGTCATGGGTTCCTGTGATTTTTGGGATTTTTTGTCATTTTGACTAATTCTGAGCATATCCTGGGCATTGTCCCCTTATAGTCTGAAAACCTTTGAATTCTCAATATGTTTCCTGTCTAATTTTCTGCCCAATTTCTTCCTTAGACAATTTTAATTTATGCATGTGTTTGAGTTTTTTGCTAATACTGGATCAGTGATGCCTTCCATTTTGGACTTTTTAGTTATCCTTGGTCTTCCTTCTATTTTGTTGTGTTTGGTTTGGGGTCCCAGGGTCTTTATTGCCTACCTTGTAGCTGGTTGGTGGATTGTTATTTGGGATCGCAGGCTGGGGATGCATTCCTGGTTGTGTCTTTAGAGTGTCGTTTGCTCTTTCTTTCCTACGGTCTGCGCCATATTCCATGTTTCCGTAGGGCTTTCATATTTTCCCTCGGTTTTTTTCTGGTAGTTTTGGGGATTTTGTTCTGTTTTCACGGTTTAAGGTCTGTCAGTCGGGGTGTAGATATCAGTGAGATTGAGGAGAGTAGGTTATGTACTCTGTGGGATGACTCAAGGGGGAGACATGAGTAGCTATGTCATATGATCCTGATGTGATTTTCCCCTGTGTCCAGTGTAACAAGTTGTTTGTTAGCATGTGAGTTGATATATGAGTTCTGAGTTTGGGGAGTAGTGTTGGAGCTAGGTAATGCTGGAGTCTATGTTGCTCCATAGTCCAGTTGTAGCTAAGAAATAACAGTTGGTAGCTCCTTTGTTTTTCCAAGTTTCTCAGAAAGGCGAAGCCTTTTTTCTGGGGGGTTGGGGTGTAGCAGGGCTGTTGTGGGTTTGGCTTTTTACCCACTGTTAGTTGGTGTTGGTCTCTGTATGATAGCTTTACCACTCAAACCTGGAGTAGTCACTGTGCTGATGATCTCCCCCCTCCTTTTGTGTAGTTCGGTTCGGGTAGGGTCCAAGTTCATCCTGGTTGATGGTGGACCTGGACATATGGGGGTTGTTGGGGCCCTGAACCAGGTTTCCGTTGTGGTTCACGCCAGTGACCAGTTCTCATCTGGTATGATGCTAGTGAGGTTTTCCTTGCTTGAGTTAGTTAGTTTTGGGAGTTGGTAGCATTACTGACTTTTACATATTATCCCTGATACCTATGGAGGATGGTTTGTCTTTTGAGCCCTTGGTGAGTAGCATTGCGACTTAGCAAGAGCCTTTGCCAATATCCGAGAAGAAAGCAGTTTTCAGGTTGCACCGCGTCCTAAAACACAGGTAAAAGCATCCTGGCGAAAAAACTGGATCTTGTCGGATCCAGGTATGATAACCTGATGAAAGAGGTGCATTGAAATTAATTGTCTTGATTTTGGGTTCTTGTTGGCACAGGTGGGGGTCAGATGTATGAGGGTAAGATGCTACTCAAGCGGTGGCGGGTCACTCCTTCAAATTTTATCAGCTTTTTCATATTGTATCTTTCTTTTCTGTGAGGGAGGTAATGTCTCAGGTGGCTTCAAGCGCCATTGTGTATTGCAAGCGGGTATGTGTAATTCTCTTATCATGTCTATGGTAGTGTCATGTGCGGCTAGACTTGCAGTTAGTGCCCACCTCCAGCTTCTTGTTGGTTGTAAGGCTCTCAGTGTTGGAGGACGATGTGTGCTGGTGTACGCTATGGTGCCTGGTTTTGTTTAGTAGTGTTGTCTGGTGTTGTTTATTCTTCTGGCTTGTGGAGGACTGTGTTTGGCACTGTGGTTGACCTTTTGTTTTGAGATGTTTGTTGCTGCGTTTTCTCTGGGTCTTAGGCTAGGTGGGTGTTAGAAACCTGCTTTTCTTTAAATGTGTGTATTTGTTATGTTTGTTTGTAAGTGGGTGTAGGTCTGTTGTGGAATTATGATGTTCAAGGGTTCCTGAGACTGAATTTTAGATTATGTGGAGGAGAAGTGAAAACCTCTTTAGGGTCCAGTGGTTCATAGCAGACATAGGTAGACATCCAGTTGAGTGGAGGAGGTCCTCTGTATGAGTGTTGTTACATCATTGCCTAAAGGGCCCCCTCCTCACCAACTGGGATATAGTTGGATCTGACTCTCACCTTTGATTGACAGCTGGTGGGAAGAGAGAGAAGGTTGTAACCAGGGCACAAAGGGCCAGTTCGAGATAAGCGTGTAGTGAGCAACCTAATTAGTTGTAATTTTTATATAATTGAAGGAAGCAGCCTATGGGTAGGCTAATATTTTATTCTTAATTGATAATAATTGCAAAAGCGACAGTGACGGCGTTTCTGCTTAATGGTTAACCAAAAATTATACAACACAGAATGCAATAAAGTGAAATGATCCACAGAAAGCGCTGAGAAAGGCATACTAGGTGCAAAAAGACAAGAAGGAAATAACAAATTCAAACAAAAACACAGCATATTACAGGAGCAAGAAAGCAGCATAGATGGATCTAATCATAAGAAAACAACAACAGCAACCAACAAAGCTAGATTCAGTTCAAATATTCAAAACAAACAACAAGCATATAAACAAATTCCAATAATTCAGGGCTCAGAAGGGCCTATCTATTCTCTTCAGCCCACAAGAACCAGACCAAGAACCTGATCAAATATTCCAGGCACTATAAACCTTTAACCAGACTGAACCAACAGAAATGGGGCTCTCAGTCCCAAGTCTCCCATCCAGAAGGATTGCAGAACTTAGACACTTAATCAACCCAGCATGGCACAAAAGTGCATGCCAAAAAACAAAAACTCTGAAACCAAGTGCTTAATCACTTCCAAGTTTAGCTAGAACCACTTTAATCAAAGCTACTACCAAACATCCAAAGCACAGCCAGTATAAAACACAAAATTTCTGGTAATAGCTACAACTACACCAAGTGCTAAAGTGTTCAACAAAGCAATCTCAGCTCTATAGCAATCACTTTGCTGCCACTACCCAACAGGCGACCATCCAAGTTCAGAGCAATTCAGACTTGCAATACAAGCAAAGTGGCAAAAACTCAATGCAGCAGGTCCATCTCTCCATGCACAAAATTCCCAAATGAGCAACCTCTTAACCAGAAATCTTCCTGTATGCCACATGGGTGCTAACACCAAATTGCTACACTTTTAGAATAACTTTTACTGAGCCAGACCTCAAGCAAAAGATGGTTGATTCACGCTGTGCCCATTTCTTTCCAGCTTCACCCAAGCTGTACATGAAGGAACAAGACGAAATCTGATCACCTCACAATTACATACATTAGAGGCCAAATTACAGAAGAGTATTTCTTAATGCATGTCTTCCCTATTTCAGAAAGACTTGCTCTCAGTGTAAGTGACTTCAGAGTAAGGCCTATCTATAAACAGGCTTATTCTGGGGTCTGGATTCCAAAAGACCTGCTGTCAGTGTAAGTGCTCACTTACATTGACAGCAAGTCTTTTGGAATCAGGCCCAAGATGTTCCACAAAATCGTATACCTGAACGTAGTCAGTTTCACTACTAAGTGACCACAACCTAAAGTTCTCCACATGATTATTAAAAGTCCTGCAGCTTTCCTCCTGCATATATTTCACTGAAAAGGGTTACTGGATTTCCAGAAGATATATTAATGTCAGAACTTAATTCACTAGCCTTGTCACTGGTAATTAATACAGCTGATTCCTCTACTGCCTTCAGTACGTTTTGCAACTTACTTGCGATTCTTCAAGACATAATACTTGCACTTCAAACGAAAACTGAAAGCTAAATATAGCCCCGTTGTTAACCTGTGGTGTAGGTCATCAAATGTGACGTATCATGAAAGGAATGGAGACAATACTTAATTGTAAACAAGGCAACTACCAAATCCTTAGAAGAAACATAAGAATTAACATAAAGTTAAATATGTATACGGCAGAACAGCACAAATAGTACGTTGTGGGAAAACAAAGCCATTTTGGAAAAATATAAAGAACCTCGATTCACCCAAAATGCACCTTAAGGTCAAAGCCTTCAACCAGGTCAGTATAGATATGTTAAATGCCTTTAGAAACAGTAAATTCAAACTCCCTACCCCATCTGCTAACACATGTACTAATATACCCCCCAGCCCTTACCAGGCACACTATTCATCAATTAGTCTCATTTACCCCTTTTTATTTTAAAGCTCTCACCGAAAAAAGAAGTGAAGAAACTTCTCTGTGCTCTGCAGGTTCACTGTAATCCTAGCTTTCACTGTATACCCCACTTAAACTAGACATTGAAATTGTATGAAAGGTAACAGTACATATTTTAACTTACTACTCATTAAAAAAAAAGCTACCACGGTCTTTTAAGCATTCTGTAATTCATTCATTCCTAAAAATTGTTGTACCTAGAACAGCCATTGACTTATTGACCCACTTGGCAAAACTAACCCTCTAACAAAGGTTCTTGGGAAAAGATGGTCTTTGGACAAATAATCACCGCATTCTGCTTCAAAAACTGCAGCACTGTGGATTCTCTGCTGAAATTTGCAGATAGTTTGCTGACTTACTTTATAACTGAACATTTACTGTTTCTTCTTAATCCGTACACTCCTACTGCTGTTCTAAACATAGGCGTTCTATAAGGATCCGAGTTAAAACTCTTGCTCTTCTCGCAGTTTGATAATGATCTCTCCTGATAACGACCAAGCCTAAATTATGTGATGACATAATTTATTACTAAAGCAAGTAGATCTATTAATGAAATAAACTACTTCAAAATGGTTTAGCATTTCTTTGAAATTAGATGCAAAAGAACAAACTGTCCATTAAATACACAAAACTTCACTGTAATGTTTCTAAGAACACTTCAAAGACTTTCTAAAACCCATCCTGTCTTGCTAAGAGACTCAAATGGACAGAAATTGCTTGAGTAAATCGACAGAAATATGGAGGATGCCCTTAGGCCAAAGTCTAGCATTCCTGTCACATGTTGAAACTCGGCTGCTGAAAGAACTAACCCTACTTTAAACAGCATATGGAGTTTCTCACTTTTAGGATTAGAGTGCAGTCTTGCAGTTAATGCCTTACTTTCAACATAGAATACTGACATTTTTGAGAAACAAAAAATAACATACTTCGATTTATACACCTAATCTCCAGTAGTGAACACCACTGTGTAACCATAAGCAAGTCTAACTTGGCTTATCTATTACAGCTGGAATAATTTACCTTTTAAATATACTACGCAACATTCAAGCTTATTCATCAAAACTATAAAAAGTAGTTCATACTCGCTTACAAATTCTGTTAGCACAACTTTGTATGAGTGTAGACAACAGTTTTATCATGGCACTGACAGAAACATTCATTTATATAGTAGCCCTTATGCCCTGGCATAACCTCCAGAGAAAATCAAAACAAAATTTATAGAAAAAATTAAGAAACGGTTTTAAAAGTACCTGAGAGGGGCAAGCAAGTGTGACTGCTTTCATAATCCTGGCTGAAATATGCAGTACCTAACTTGTCTTAGTTAACGACCCCTGTGGAATTTAGCTCATTGAGATGCATTACAAGTAAATTGAAAGAGGTAACATTAAGTCTTTATGTACATATTTGTACCTGTCTACTAGTAGTTATTTACTACTTGCTATTACGTGTTTCTGTATTGTGCTACTTTGATTATACTGTACTTGTATAATGTTTGTAGATGGTGTCTCAGTGTTGTCATCATGTCATTGTATGCTATTGCTTGTTTGATGTTAGCCCTGTTATTGATTCATGACATTGTAAGCTATTGCCTCTTGGCCTGAGTCATATTAGAAAAGGGTCCTTGGACCAGTGTACCTACCCATTAAACAAATGTCAGATAAGTAAATAAACCTGTAAAAGTCTCCTGTAACCCCATCTCAAAGCTTGCGTTCATCAGAGCAGAGTTGACACTCTTTGTTTTTAGTAGATGTTCATTATAGGAATCACTGCTGCAGTTCAGCTTCCTTGCAGAAGGAATTTACTAGAAGGCCAGATGTCTGATTTCCTGATCAACCTCCATTGTACATGCCCCCATTGGTGTTAAGCCAGTGTTTGTACAGGGGAGGCTACGCTCACTCTTTTACTTCGGCTTTTTTTTTTTGTTTGAGATATGGCTGTAGTCACTGTCAGCTGATCATCTTCCAGATGACCTCCAAAGCAATATACAATAAATACCCAATCTGGAAGTTATTTTACTCATAATGGATTCCTTTTGAGATCGTATGTATTTGAACTGGATACATCCAATTCCTGAAGTCATTATCCCTATAAAAATGCTATATTGTGTGTTTGTGGAAGACTGATTCTGTCAAAAAGTTTACTCCCAGTACTTTTCCTGCTTAGTAGAGGAACACAGCATCTCCTCCTATGAACTAGTGCGTGGAACTTGATCCACTGACATCTGGTGTCACACTAAAAAAAAAAAAGAGGAAGTTGGCTGTGCATGTCATAAACTGATGAGAAGCCATGGAGGAAATTAAGGCTAAGCAATTTTCTGAATAGTTCATGATGTTAACCTTATGGCTGCTCCTTCCTCTCATTTGCAGGGATACCCTGATGTTCAGTTTACAACTGGAAAACACTTATCTGCACATTCTGAATCACCCAGGTCACAGACGCATTGTCAGGCTTATGGTGAAGAACAGCAATTGCAATTTAATTTCACTCCCCTTTAAACTGTCTGTAACACTGAGGGTATTCAGGAAATGTTAACTCCAGTCTCTTCTTACTTGAGGGCATAGGAAGTACATCTCTGTCACTACTTAGATGATTGCATTATACAGGCTCCTTCATTGAAAGACATGTCAAAGGCAGTAGCCACAGCAGTTGCTACAATGCTGGATCTGAGACTTATCCAGTTATCTCTAGGTTCTTAGATTTATAAATAGTTTAATCTGTGTGCATTGCAGGAGATAATTGAGTCGTCTAGCTCTATTTTCAATTGTCCTAGAGTACTCTCTAGTTAAGAGATGTGTTCATAGTCACACAGTGGACAAATGGAGACTTAAGGAGTCAAACCCTAGACTACTGAAAGCAGCTCCATAGCAGTTCATAGCCTTAATTATCATTGCTAATTACCAGGCATCTTTCCATGCCTTTTCTTCTTGTAATTCCAGCTTACAAGTAGAGCAAGAGAGGATTTTTCCTAGTAGCCCTACTGGATGTTGAGACAAATCCCTGATGCTAAATATTACCTTCCTCAAAATGATAAAAGCACACATCCTACAGTCCAGAAAAGAGTTACAAGTAATTGGGCCTTATGTCAG
Source organism: Protopterus annectens (assembly GCF_019279795.1). Classification (NCBI taxonomy): domain Eukaryota; kingdom Metazoa; phylum Chordata; order Ceratodontiformes; family Protopteridae; genus Protopterus; species Protopterus annectens. The sequence continues at coordinate 425,155,493 of NC_056733.1, read as the reverse complement.
AAAAAAGCTTAGTGGTACTACTAGACTGATTATACTCTAGTGGTACCTGAAGAACATTTGGCTTCTGCATTAGCACTCTCTCAGCAGATCCTTCTCTTTTTGCAGAAAGAACTGATCATGTGATCGACTCCGGTAGAAAACAGCCCAGGCATATTACTTGTCTTTTCCCTCACCAGGGCAGACACATTTCACTTGGCTTGATAACCTGTTTTGGCACCTGAAGGTCAGTGATTCTTAAGATAATTGCATGGGGGAAAATGTGTAAATGTGAAGGAGATATTGACCTCTTTTTTGTGCTTGAGGCCTTCCTTAGTAGGCGCAAGTATTCCAGGCGTTGTAACAGACAATATTCCATTGATGATGATATGCTGTCAGGAAAGGGGAGAGGGAGGGGTGGTGGAATGCATTCCTACCAACTGTTCAGGCTAGCCTGCATCTTCATGCCACCTACGTTCTGTGAAACCATAACATCTTGGTGAACAAATTAATTTGTTTCTGCTTCAGCAACTTTTAGTTAAGACTAGACCCTTGGGTTTTCAGGGCAGTTATGGAGAACATAGAAATTCCTGTTGTGGATCTATTTTTGTCGGGCAGCAGTCATCATCTCCCAGTATTTTGCTGCAAGCTCCCAAACAGCAAAACATAAAGCCACAGATGCTTTCAGCATACCATGTGAAAATGGACTAGTGTGTAGCTTTCTCCTTTCCCCAGATTCAATGAGATTTGAAAAAAACAAAGAAAAAAAAATAAGACTTTTGTTGGTTCCTTGTTTCACCTTCCTTAAACAGATGACATAGCAGGTGCTCCTGTCTTTGTTGTTCATTTATAAAAGTACAACACAAAGCAATGTCTGTGAGCATGCAGGAAGATCATCGTCTTATGCCAAGATTCTTCTTGAAACGGTTTATAACACATAAGCCCTCATAGCAAACAGATTCTTCCTTAAAGGGACCTGCATTTTGTATTGCAACAGCTGACAATGGCCATTTTTGAACCTAACATATCAGCTTCAATTAAATTTATGTCCTAGCAAACCTTTCTTGCTTCCTGTACATCTTCCCACCATCCCCTTTGCTTTCACTCTTTATCACAGGATTCATAGTTTAAAAAAAAAACTCCTCTTCATAGCTTTTTTGTAGTTTAACATTGAGTGGTTTCAGACTGTCGGGCCCCATCAGTAGAGGAAATCTGCCCAGTACAAACTAGAAAGACCATCCGTCTCCACCATCAAGACTACTACAGACTGTATTTCGGAGCAAGCCTTATGGTTTCAATCCTTTGTTCCTATTTTTTTTATCTTATTTTTCCCCCCAGTGCCTGGCAGCCATCAGCTCTCCCTTCCTCCGGAGTCATCAGAGGTTTTGTTGTTTGGTACCTAACCCCACACCCCAGTGCATGAGTTGAGCAGCTTTGTCATTGTTGGGGCAATTGATATTCCCCCTGAGATAAGAATTCTCCCACACGTATATCTATGAGAGCTTCCTTCACAGTATTGGAATACCAACCCTAAGTCCCCTGATACAACTATTTTACAGTGCAACTTGTTCTTGCATGGGATCAGTTTTTTTTTGACTGAAAGCAGGTTTGGCCAACCTGGATCACCATTTCCCACCAGCCAGGATAGGCAGGCTGGCATAAGATTTTTACATATTTTGCAGATTGCTTTATTAATAATGGCTTTAAATGGGTTTGCTATATGTTAGAACATGTAAGTGTTCTGTTCATCTCTGGGTTATTCATACTTAAAATATAAGGGATAAAAACTTCATTGGAATGAAAGTATAGGCTTAAAAAGATCCTTATGGATCAATAGCCTTGTTAAGTACCTATAAACTCCCATTCTCCCCTGCCCATCTGTTTCAGCTCTCACATAGCTATTCAAACCCTGGTCATTGGGGTCCTAGTACTTCATCTGTACCAATGAACCCCAGGGCAAGAGGTTCTGTATTTTGACAGGGAGGTCTCCAGATTGTTGGCATACATGTCATTTGGGCTTAACTCAAGCTTGGATGTAAGATTTGATTGTCAAATTATATTATGGGCATTTCATGTGGTGATGAGGTTGTAGAGGAATAAACTATGACCCAGCACCAGCTCATCAAGTAGCTCATCAAGAGGGTTCTGCACCTCTTTCTTCCTTTGAAGAGCCTTTCTCCTCCTTTGTAACTTAAATTTATTGACTGACAAGCTTGCCGGTTTAACAGCTCTGAAGTGTGCATCTTGAAAGATATTTTTCTTTGTGGCCTTAACCTTTGCTTACAGGATTTTTTTTATGTTACAAAGATGAGGTCCCTATATGACCATTCCAAGGTTTATGTCAAACATTTTGTCTTAATTGTCTGAAAAACAGTGTATTCATCCTCAGTTTCTTTTCTGGGTTGTAGACTATGGGGAAAAAATAAAGCCCGTTAGATCCTGGATGTTCACCACAAGGTTAGAGTTTGCCTAAAACATGTGCATTAAATCCTAAAGACAGAGCAGAATGCCAGTCTGCTTCACTCCAAGAGGGGACGGCTTGGCAGTTGCTAGGTGGTTTAACTGCACTATATTTAAGGTGAGGTCTGAGATTGCTTTGTATGCCAGACCGAGGTCACCTCTGAGGAGTCTGTATAAAACTGAGTAGAGGGACAGGGCTTTTAGCCTGTCTGTGTAGAGTAGATGTTTGAGGCCCTGAATTCCCCTCGTGAGAAACCCCTGTGGTCTCTCCAGCTGCTGGATGTGCTTTGTGAGGTACATGCTGAGGGGGGCGTTGTACTCAATAATTGGCCTTATAAGGGAAGAATATAGGGATGTTATGACCTCCTTGCCCCTGGATGAGATACCCTTACTTATGAGGTGGGCCATGTAGAAAGCTTTCCATACAACAGAAGCAACATTGTGGTCAAAAGTCAGGTTGCTATCATCCTGGGTGAACAAATCCCTTACGACTGATTGCATGCTTAGGACATTGTTATTAATGTGATATGTGGGGACTTCACTCTCCCCAAAGTCGATGATGATGCATTTTTAGGCATTCAGCTTGAGCCCATGTTTCTGGCACCAGTCATTTGTTTCGGCCTTACCCTCTTGGAGGACGTCCACATCACTTGGGGAATTGATGACTGCACCCAGCTTGCAGTCATCTGCAAACTTGGTCAGCCATAGCCCACTGGTTTTGACCTGCACCTCAGAGAAGTATATCCCGATTAATAGAGGCCCCAAGACCAATCCCTGGGGTATGCTACTCATTATGGGTCTACTGCTTGAGGTGGCTTCCCCTGTTTTGATTAGGTGGGTTTTATCAATGAGCCAGTTTATTACCCATCTAGTAACTTATGAATTGATACCTAGTTGAGTTTATTATGCCCGAGTGGGAATAGTGTCAAAGGCTTTGGCCAGGTCAGGTAGGCAGTGTGCACCGTCTTCTCATCGTCCATGGCTTTGGTGACTGTCTCAAAGAAGTCGACCAGATTTAACAGACATGACCTCACCTTGACAAAGCCAGACTGTGTGAGGTGGAGTGTTTGGAGGTTGCCAGTGTCCCTGTTAATAAGATCCATGATAATCCATTCCATGGCCTTGCAGATCAGGCTGTTTAGGTTGATGGGTCTATAATTTCTTGGATCGGTGGATGCTCCATCGTTATGTAAAGGGATGACAGTGGCTGTTCTCCACACGACTGGGACAAAGCCGGTAGTCAGGCTTTGGTTGAATAGGGTGCCTAATGGTGCTGCAAGTTCATGCCTGAGTTCATGTAGGATGTAGCCTGGGATGTTATTGGGTCCCATGGAGGCTGTATTTTTTGCCTTTGAGAGGGCAGTGATGACCCGTTCTCTAGAGATAAGGGGTGGGGTGGCAGTTACTGGGGATGTCCTGATTTACTAATGGGGATGACAGAGGGGTGAAGTTTTCACTGATTCTGTCAGCCAGTAGGTTGGCTATATCTACAGCATTTGTGTATGTGGTGTCCTTGAACACCAGTTTTGAACATATCTGGGTGCTTCCTTTGAGATTGTGGACATATGTGAAAAAGGCCTTATGATCGTCTCTAGTAGATGGGGCCAATTTTAACTCAAAATTTGCTGTAGAGGATTTCACTAGTGCTCGTATTTGCTCGTTCAGGCTATGGAGGGATTGCTACTAATTGGGCACCTGCTCCTTCTTGGTCCTGGACAGCAGTTTTTTTCCTTTTGTTATATAGTTTATTTATTTTAGTTGTCCACAGGGGAGATGGTGACTTCAAACGTGACCGCTTTATGGTTGGATCATACCAGGGAGGACGATACTGTTTGGGTGCTGCTGTGGTTACTCATGTTGGTTAATACCAAGTCCAAGATATTATTATTTGCTGCCCACAGTTTGGGGTCTCAATGTATGATAGGATGAGAAACCAGGTAAGGCTGGGGTTCTCTGTGCTGCTTTGAACCAGGTTTCTGTGACTGTGCAGATGTCAGCATCTTCCACAGTTAAGAATGCTTGCAATGAGTGCATTTTCTTGTTTAGACTCCTAGCGTTTAGCAGCATAATCTTTAATTTGCGTTTTGTTGAAATTTTTATGTTGGTAGTATCAACATCATGACTTTCCCTAAAAAAGGCACTATGTGGGAGGCAAGGGCCTTTGCCATAAGCCTGAAGCCCAAGTGAGACATATGCAGGCCATCTCTAGTAAAGCATCATGGTCTGTCAATCATATCTTCCCAGACTGTGTCAGGTACTGGATCTCCCTGGAATGACACCAGAAACTAAGCCAATTGTTAAAGTCAATCATTTTCTGTTTGTACTGAGGCATCATTCTGGGTGATGGTAGAATGCTGCTTAAGGCTAGGGACATACCTGCCTGGGACACATTTTCAGCAAATTCAATCATGTCTCTCTTCATATAGTCCAGGGAGGTATGTCTCAAGTCATTCACGCCAGCATGGACTGTGACAGTCATAACAGTACCTGTTGGCATACCTCTCAACTGTACCAAATATCGTGTTTTTTACCGTTTTTTCAGGTCCAAATAACGGGATGCCACAATTCCAGAGTGGCACCCCTTAATTTCTGATTTTCCTGGCCTTTTTATTTATTCTTTTGCTTTCTGATGATGTCCGCTCCATGAGGAGCCTGCCAGCCTGTCGGAATTGAGCTAGAGGGCTCTAAATGTAACGTGCGAGCATTTCCAGCTGCTTCGAGTCCAGGACAAGTGAGCAGTTATTTTCATCCACGAGGCTAAATTATGGGTCCGGTTCAAGCTGCAATGGTTTGTCATCATCTGCCTAGCTGCAAGGGTTCAGGGTTCATTATTTTACTAGCTACTTTACAAGCAGGCAGTTCCACGAGGCTATTTATGGGTCCAGTTCAAGCTGCAAGGGAAAGGTTCATTATTTGTTATTATATATGTTATGCTGCTTTGGAACCAACGTACATGGCTTGGTTCATCATTTTATAGTGTGTGTGTGTGCTGCAAGGGATCATTGTTTTATTATATATGTTGTGCTGCTTTGGTTCATCATTTTATAGTGTGTGTTTGTTGTTTTATTGTATACTTTACAAGCAAGGTGTGTGTGTTCATTATTTTATTATATACTTTACAAGCGATGTGTGTGTGTAGGATCAACCATGGCTGAACGCCGCACTTTTGCTCAGAAAATTAGCAGGTAGGTTTGACTTCGTTTTTTATGAACATTATGCAGCCCTAATTTGTAAGTTCAGTTCTTGTGGGGTCCTTTAAATTTCTTCTGAACCACTATCCGTGACCAGTGTCAGTCTGTACTGTTAATTATAAGGCCTAATGTTAAAATGCCTTCTGAGCCACCAGGAGTAGCATTCTGTGTTTTTAAATTGAAATTTACCTCACCAAAAGTCGGGCCGGGAGTGCTTTTTCATTTATTTTTTCCTTACTGTGTTTTTGTTGAAATTTCATCTCATGTGCTTAAGTTATTGTGTTACAGCTCTGTGTTGGCATTATACTTTGTGTTTGGGTGTAACGGGCATCAGCAGCATTCCCAGGATCCGTTAATGTGTTGTTAGTGGCCTGTGGAATTCCTTACGGCTGACACATTCCAGTTTCTCCCACGTAACGTTGACTGTTTTTAAACTCGCGACGTGGATCTGTATTTATGTAGTCTTGCACTTACATTAATTACGTAATTGTATTTTAAGAACTGCGAGTAGGAAAAGTGAAATGGTTTACCCTGTTTGTGATAACTGAATAGCCATCAGTGTGATCAAGGACAGCACACACCCAAAGAAGAGATAAAAATATATGTAGTAAAATACATTTAGTGTTTGGGGAGGGTGGTCTTGGGGGAGTTTGTCAGTTGTTATTCGACTTGAGTATGTCAGAGCTTGAATGTGTCAGTTTTCAGTACAAAACTGATTAAAGAATCTGAAAAAAAAAGTAATTTTACAATGCATATTACTTGATGTCAGCAGTGTAGTAGAACTCTTTTTCTGCTTTGTTTTGATGAGCTCTTTTGTGCCTGTTTTTATGTTTCTGGATTGAATAGGCGCTGGGAGGAATGTGTCTGTGCCTTGATAGTTAGCATCCAGATTTTTTTACGTTTTTCTACTGATACGTTTTTTTGTTAATGCTTTATATGACGACTGTTGCATATTCAAACATCACTCTGTATTGTGTTTTTTTTTTTTGTTTGTACACGGCTTCCAGTACTGCTGTATGAAGTAGTTTGTTTTGTAACCGTGCTGAGTCGAAAACAGCTTTTTGGAACTTTCTACTGTTACCAGAGTCAGCGGTTTGTATAGCTGAAATTTCAGTGGTATGCAGCAGAGTATATGTGCCATAAGTCTGACTCTCTGAACTGGATAGTAAAGATGCTTGTTATTGCAAATCATACTGTCCGGTGTACTTCATGAATAATAGATCTTCATTTTGAATCTTAAAAGATGTTGTTCTTCGTGTTTCACTGTTGCAGTCATTACATTTGGGTAATCTGTTGGCAGGTTGCCCTCAGTCGGCCTGAATTCCAAAGTCTTGGGTCCTGCGTTGGTTGCTGTCTCTTCTTCCATGATGTCAGGTCGTCAGGGGTATAAAACAGGCAGCCGACACCATTTTCTTTAGTCTTTCTTGCCGTGCGGTGCCCGAAGCAGAAGCAGTTCGCAAGTGCTGGTAGGCCGACTCCTGAAATTTTCAAATTCGAGTTTCAGAACCGAAGTCTTCACTTAAAGCTAAGTACCCCGTTGGGGAAACTTTTTCTTGCTCCATACCGATGTCAGTAAAAGTTAATAATTGCATTACTTGTGGGAAGTAAATACCTCGTAAGGATTTCCTTTTGTACTGTATTCCTTGCCTAGGCCCAGATCATAACGTGTCTAGCTGTCAGTTTTGTGCTAGATTTAACCAATGCACTATTAAGCATCGATATATCTTTGCTTCAAAGTATTTTGGAAACAGATTTAACTATCCTGAACTGTCATCAGATAGCAATCCGACTACCGTAGTTCACAAAAAACACAAAGAAAAGGACAGAGACAGACCGTCGAGGTCCAAAACCGAAGACAAAGCTTCTCCTAAGCCAGTCGCCGGTACTCAGTGAGGCGCTTTTGCAGCTCCTGATACCCGCTACTTTCGAGTCACAGGCCTCTACCGAGACCCATGTGGAGTCCGGCACGCCGCGAGATTCTCAAAGTATTGTACCCGCGGATGTCTCTCCCGTGGATGGGTCCGGTGCCGCTGAGCAGGTACCGGTTTCTGTGTGTGTCTTCAGGCCTCAGCGTTTCTATATAAAACCGATGCCACCTTCAAAATCAAAGACAAAAGCAACTTCTAAAGCTAAAAAAACGACACATGAGCCACGTGCTCAGGCCTCTATGCCCAAAAAACAGATGATTAAAATGTCTGAAGACCTAATTACCTTGATCAGGGGCTCCCAACCCCCTCCTGATAAGAGGCCTAGGCAAGACACTGGTTATGAATCTTCAGATCAGGTTTCTATTTCTTCTGATTCCTCTTCTGATCAGGAATTTTCTATACCATCCTATGAGGATTCTGATGCAGAGGAATCCATCCCATCTGCATCTCCTCCTAAAGATTATTCCTTTGGAGAACCTTGCATACTTTGAGGGAGCATTTTCACTGGGAGAGTCAAGATTTCTCAGAATCAAAAAAGAGGCTTAGGGATTTCCTTCTTCTCCCTCAGCATAGGCCTTTAGCCATACCTGCTGTTTTAGACATTGTTGATGTGTTTTCAGAGTCAAGCTTGACTCCAGACTCCTTGCCTCCGGCTCCTAGCAAGCCAGACAGATATTTCAGGGTTCCTGGCTCACACAAATTTTTATTTAAAAACCCTGCTGCTGACCCTGAAACTATCTCACAGGATCCAAAAGGTGTAAAGGCCTCAACAGCAAAAAATCCTTCCCCCTCTGATAGAGATTCCAGGGTGCTGGATCGATGGGGAAAGAAGGTTTATACATCTGCAACCTTGGCAATTAGGGCCTTAAACTGCCAGTTTCATATGCTTAAGTATCAGCAACATGTTATGGGATTACTGAAACAGAAAATTATGTTGATTTCTGAATGTGTAGAAAATAAAAAATTGCAGGAATTATTGCATGCAGCAGAACAAGTTGGAAAGCATACTTTGCAATGTGGTTTTGATTCCTTAGAGGCCTCCTGCAGGGCCGCAGTTACTGGATCTGTGATTAGAAGGCATGCCTGGCTAAAAGAGCAAAATCTGCCTGATCATGTTAAAGCTAAATTGCTGGATGCACCTTTACAGCATGATACTCTGTTTGGTATTAAGGCAGAAAAGGTTTTAAAGAAAATGGAAGACAAAGCTAAGTCTATGCAAACTGTAAAATACTTCTTACAAGTGCAGCCATCAAGAACTTCCCTCTGCCATCACCAAGCACTTATCTTTTGGCAGCTCCCTTAGGGGGAAAATTAGCACTTTATGCTCAAAATTGGCAGTTAATAACCCAGGACAAGTGGGTATTAAACATAGTATCCCAAGGATACAGATTTCACTTCCACACTCTGCCAATTCCAAATGGTTGGCCAGATCTGCCAAAAAATCAATGGGCAGAGGCACAGAAACAAGTTACATCCCTCATGGATATGGGGGCTATTCAGCCAGTGCTACAACAGGAAAAAGGATAAGGGTTTTAATCAAGGCTGTTCTTGGTACCCAGAAAAGACAAGGCCTGGCACCCAATACTGGATTTATCAATTTTGAACACATTCCTGGACATTCCAAGATTCAAAATGCTAACTTTGCAGCAGCTTCTGCCCATGCTGGGCAAGAACGCTTGGCTGGTGACTTTAAACTTAAAAAAGGCTTACCTGCATATCCCAATAAGGGAATCTTGCAGAAGATACCTCCATTTCAAGGCTGGCTTTATGCATTACCAATTCTGTGCACTGCCCTTTGGCTTATCTACTGCGCCCAGGGTATTTACAAAGTGCCTGGCACCAGTAATTGCATTTTGCAGACAAAAAAGTATACAAATCTGTCCTTACTTGGATGACTGTCTCATTCAAGCAGAAAACAAAGACATTCTTCATCAGCATCTGGCGTTTATGAAAAGGCTTCTAACATGCCTAGGGTACACAATAAACGAAAATAAATCACAACTGGTACCTTCTCAAAAGATAACATTCCTGGGTGCAAGCTTGAATACAATTGCTCAGATGGCTTTCCTCACGCCAGACAAACAAAGGCAACTGACTATTTACTTCAAACAGATGGCAACAAAGACCCAGTTATCTGCAAGACAAATTCTGCAGGCTTTGGGGTTCATGGCATCCTGCATTCTACTGATTCCATATGCAAGACTGATATGAGGAAACTACAGTGGTACCTAAAAAGTTTATGGTGTCATCATTGTCACAGTCTGGAAACAGTGATTCCTCTCATTCCCTGCCTACAACAGGAGTTTCTTTGGCGGGCAGAGACATGTCACCAGAACATGGGACGGTCTTTCACTCTACCCCCTGCCAGCCAAACCTTAACTACAGATGCATCAGACTATGAATGGGGGCCCACCTGGCGGGAAGATGCATTCAGGGCAAATGGACCCCAAAACAAATATATCTGCATATCAACCAGAAAGAGATGTTAGCTGTTCAGAATGCCCTGACAGCCTTCAAGGACTTACTTCATCCAGGACAGCCAGCTACTGATAAAGACAGACAACACCACAGTTATGTGGTACATAAACCAGCAGGGGGCACACACTCATACCCCATTTGCAGACTAGCCATGGCATTGTGGGACACAGCCTTGACTTACCAAGTACATCTTCAAGCTCAGTTCCTGCCAGGAAAACAAAATACTCTGGCAGACTTAAGCAGAAACCTTATGGACCCTTACGAGTGGAAACTGGATCCACAAGTCTTCAGCATGATAACAAAGAAATGGGGGAGCCCGGACATAGATCTATTTGCCTCTCCTCTGAATTATCAACTGGACAAATTCTGCACAAGGACTTATCACAGACAAGCATGGAAAGTGGATGCGTATCCTTCAGTTGGAAAAACCTGTCAGTTTACACCTTTCCTCCTCTGCCTCTTCTTCCCAAGGTCCTACTAAAGGTCAGACAAGAAAAACCAAAAATGATACTAATTGCCTCGGACTGGCCCCGTCAACACTGGTATCCAATCCTAAGGAATATGTCTCAATTCCCAGCTTGGTACTTGCCTCAGATACCTCATTTACTGTCTCAGCAAAACAATCATATCCTGCACAATCATCTCCAAACACTGAACCTGGCAGCATGGCTGATCATGTAGTTATTCAAACAACACCTCTCAGTAAATCTGTGATGGATGTCATTTTGGAAGCCAGAAGGCCTAGTACTAGAAAATCTTATGCTGATAAATGGAAGAGATTCTGTGCTTGGAGCCAAGCACAAGGAACTGACACAGCAGAGTCAAATATTCCTCATATTTTTGCAATACTTGACTGAGATGCTTGACAAAAGCCTATCTTTTTCATCAATAAAAATCCATGCCTCTGCCATCTCGGCTCATTACAACACAGAGCCACCAATCTTTTCTCACCCTTTGCTAAAACAGTATCTTAGAGGGGCAAAAAATTTAAGGCCTCCCAGATCATCACCAATTCCTGCATGGGACCTCAATTTTGTGTTGGAAAAGCTTACCCTGCCTCCATTTGAACCAGCTGCTACTGCAGATATAACATTTTTATCATGGAAAACAGCTTTGCTCCTGGCAATCACTTCAGCAAGAAGGGTTTCAGAGCTACAGGCCCTCATGGCTGTGGAGCCTTTTATCATATTTTACCCAGACAGGGTGTCCCTCAGGACCAATCCTTCGTTTATGGCTAAGGTGGTTTCCAGTGTGGCTCCTAACCAAACTATTCATCTGCCAACTTTTTATCCAAATCCGCAGAACAAGGTGAGCAGATTCTGCATTTCTTGGATGTACACAGACAACTAAGATTCTACTTGAGCAGGACCAAAGCTCAAAGAAAAACTGAGCAGCTACTGGTGGCATTTGCTGCAGGATCAGAGGGAAAGGCTATTTTAAAGCAAACTATTTCAAAGTGGATAAGCCACTGTATTCGTTTCTGCTACTTACATCATGGTAAACCGGTGCCCAAGGGCCTTAGGTCTCATTCCACCAGGGCTGCATTTACATCAGCAGCTTTTCTCAGAGGGATACCAACCAAAGACATTCCAGAAGCTGCTACTTGGAGTTTTGTTCAAACTTTTACAAAGCATTATCATTTGCCTCTCTTCTCTAAGTTCAGGGCAGGCTTTGCCACTGCAGTTCTGCAGGGCCTTATAGCCGCCCCTAATGCTTTGGGATTCGACCCAAATGTAATGACTGCAACAGGGAAACATGAAGAACATAGTACAGTTGTGTACACTTACCATAAATGTAGATGTTCGAGTGTATTCACTGTTGCAGTCCGGGTTACCCACCCGCCATCCCCCTTTTATTCTCTAGCTTCTCTTTCCTTCACTATATTCTACAGCCTTTGTGGTGTATTTGCTTTTAGATGAAGGTAAAGTTTATGTTGTTGCATGTATATATAGTTTATATATTTTTATATATATTTTTGCTCCTCATTTGAGGGCACCTGACATCTGGGGCAAGAAAAACTAAAGAAAATGGCGTTGGCTCCCTGTTTTATGCCCCTGATGACCTGACGTCATGGAAGAAGAGACAGCAACTGATGCAGGACCAAAGACTTTGGAATTCAGGCCGACTGAGGGCAACCTGCCAGCAGATTACCCAAATGTAATGACTGCAACAGTGAATACACTCAAATATCTACATTTATGGTAAGTGTACACAAATGTACTTTCTCAGCCTGTTGTACACTGTTCCACAATGAAAGAGTTTGCCATTGCCACACTTGTACTGTTTAATATTTTAACTAGTATCCTTGGTAAACTAATATTGAATCAGACCTAGTTGTAAGTATAAATTGACTTTAGCCATTCTGAGAGCTTCCAAATTATTATTAGCAAGTGTCCCACATTTTGCCCATTTGTTCCAGAATATGAGATTTGATGCTGCACATTTTCAGAATGGAATATTAAGGGCTAAGGTGCAAATTCTTTTTATTTGAAAAGTTGTTGGTCCTTCACCATTCTTAAAATTCCAGAAAGAGGTGGAGAGGGAGGGAGATAGCGAGCGAGAGTGAGCTAGTGGGGAAATGTTGGACTCCCACAAGTTATGTTGCTAACTAGCTGACTTTCATGAATGTAATGAATGCTATTATGTTGGAAGTCTGTCTGAGTCATAGGCAGGACATTGAATCTTCAAGCGCAATCTTGATAAGTGGATGGGAAATCATAAATTTGTCCCAGGGGTTCCACCTGTGTCCCTCATTGACAGGTGCTGAATGAGGTTTCTTTTTGGGGATAAACTCTTGGCTTGACTTGGAAGGGCCCCAGGGCCATTAGCCTAGTGACCTCCTATGATAAGATCAATATTTGAAATTTGCCCCTATTTTGTGGCTGTATCCCCCCCATTATTGACTTTGTGCAGTTGAGAGCTATGGTGAGAAATGAATTCACTAAATGATAGCCATTTAGGTTTTAGTCTTCCTATCTTTCAGGAAGCAGCTGATTTCTGGCCTAGTGGTATGTTGCTCTGACTGTAGTGCACAGGGTCCTGGGTTCAAAACTTGGCAGTGAAACACATGGTGGTAAAACAAAATTTTATTCTAGCAACTTTCCAAGGTTATATGAGCAATGTTTAAAATGTGTCCCTGATCTTTGGGCTTTTGTCCCCACCAATAAATTTTGGCTTTTTCCAGATTTCTTATTCTGCAAAGTTGAGAGATACATTTGAGTGCTGAGTGGATTTTACAAGGAGCTGAGAGCTTCAGGGGAAGATAAGTTTAGTGCTGCTTATGCTGAGACTGCTTGCATTGTTAATAGCATAACAGGTTGAATACTTGCTTTTGATGCAGAAGCCTGTGGGTTCTACTCCCATAGTATGTAGATGCATTGCTGATACTGCACTGTGTTGTACTTTTAAAGGGGGTGGATGCTGCAGTCCTGAGAATGTCCTTTTTGACTGTGAAAACTAGTAACTATGAATCTGTTATCAGTTTGCCATCCATTCCATTCCTTATTGCAATATTACTAGCTTATAATGTTTGTAATGTAACATAGGCAATTTATTCCTCAAGGGGAACAGGGACTTTATTTGTAGATGAAACTATGATATATCAAGTGGTTTGCTAGCAGCAACATCTTCTTTAGTTACAGATCTCTTTAATGTGGAATTATGTAGATGATTTTTACTTCTGCAGAGATTGTGCATATTTACTGATACTGGTGGATTGTAGAAGTTTGAGTAGACTTTTATGATGGAAATGTTCTGAACTGGGAAGTTTTGTCGTTATTGGTTCTTGTATTTGGTTTCATTGTTTACTGGAAAATGTTCAAAACAATAAATTTAAAACACCGTCTAACAAATTTACTGCTTTAGAATATAATTTAATACAATCAGGAAGGTGTATCAAAGAACATGTGTATGTTTCGTGTACAAGGGGCCTATGATTTGAAAACAGCCCAAATGTAATCTTTATCTGCCACTGGCCAGATGTATTTTCTTTGATGTGGGTTTTAGTTCTGTTTCAATGAATGTAAGTTTCAAGGGCAGAGAAGTTTTAATGCTAAGTCTGTTTTCATTGTGAGACTGCATTGCTTTGTTTAGCAGATGTCTATTAGTGTTTGTGCTGTAAAATGTAAAATAAAACTTTTAAATGAAATCCATACCATTGTAGAAGTAAAGCAGTATGCACTTTACAGTGTTTATGGTAAATGGGACAAAATAACCAAGTAATAAGACACTGGAATGGCTACAGGAGGGAGGGCTGTATATGGGGAGGCCCCATTCAACCATGATTTTGTGAGACAAGAAGGGCGGCAAACTCAGACAGCCCTGGGAGGCACAAACTGTAGCTACACCACTGATCAGTAGGCCATGAAGAATGACTTTTGTAGGTCCTAGCAAACTATAATATTCTTTTGCTAAGATTAGAATATTGCCTAAAATTAAATGCCCTACGTTTACCATAAAACCCACATACTGCAAGTCACCGAAAACAAAATCCTAAGGTTCATCATCTTCCCCCTTCCCTGTGAACATAACTGCTAACCATTTAAAAGAAAATGGTTACCATTTACTACAGGGTCTGGGTCTCTGGGGCCATCTTTTGGTTGTCTGTTCTTCAGTTTGCGTTTGAAAGTTGATATCTCACAATTCCATTGGCGTGGGTGGGGTCATATCATTATATGTTAATCAGCATACAGATTTATACCTGTTTTTCATGGACCTTTGTCCAGATTTTTGATGTTTCCAGGTTGAGAGGTATGCCTGTAGTTGAGAGACTTAAATGTGCGTGTGATATGGCGGATTCTGGGACTTGACAAACAACTAACCGTAACTTTCTCCTTATCCAACCTGGTGAGAGGCACATCTTTGTGTCTCACAGTGGAGTCTCCTATGACTAATATGTTGTGTATATGGATAGGCCTTAGTGGTTGCGAGACACAGGTGTGTGGTCTATGCGTGGCATGTGATGTGGAGGTTTATGGAGTTCCCTTGTGTTTTTGCCTCCAAGGTCTCCTTTGTTTGGGTTGAGTTTTCTGCGAATCGGGCAACTTTTTGTTGGCTTTTTCTTTTTCTGACTTACCAGATGTGCTTACTGAGTGGGTGAAAGAACTAACAAGGGCCCATTCATGCTTTTTTTAATTCTAGTTCTAATCTAGTGCTGAACAATCATACTGTGGCCCTTAGGCTAAAAAACTGCACCATAAGTCTTTGTATGTATCATTAGTATAATTGTTTTACTTGAAAGAGATAACATTGGATGATCTTTTAGTATTTATTAAGCATATTTGTTCATTCAGATCTGATTTGATGTGTTTTTGCATCACATCATCCATTCTGCTTGCTTAACTACATACTAAATATGGATTTAAGTTCTGTGAAAATGGTAACACGTTGTAGAATTGTTTATGCTAGTATATACAGCTGAATGTTTTCCTTGTAATGAATAATAGCTAAAGCTAATACTGGCAGAGCTGGAAATCAGAGAATGGGTTATTGACTGAAAAGGTAATCTTAACCTTTTGCATGGAAGGGTAAAATTTATTTTATTTTTTTTTCCAGACTTGCTTCTTTTTATGAACTTGCAGTTCCAGAGCTTGAAAATACATTAAAGAAGAGAAAGTTTGAGGACAAAAGGTAAACAATCCCAGATTGTACTTCTAAACCTGTATGTAAGCAAAGCAAGTTTGTTGAGCTGCAGTGTAACTAGGATATGGAGGGGGAAGGAGCAAATAATTTGAACTTGCTTCAGTAAAGAACTGAGCACACTGAGGAGTGAACCAAAATACAGCTCCTGTGCATGAAATGCTACTTAACCATTTTTTTCATATTGTTTTAATTATAGTTAAATCATGCTGATTGGTCCTAAGAAAGAGGACTATGCAAACTATTTTCTGGAATAAAATGTAAGGGGCAAAGCAGATGATTCCTGAATAAGTAGTGCTCAATGTATAGGTATCCTGACATTCTGCAGAGCATTAATATTCTTGCTCAGCTGTGGGTCTCTTTTATGGTTAAATGTTGTGATTTTAGATGCAGGAATCATGACAGAGTATTCCCAAGATTTTATTTACTAAGCCACAGTGACTGTCTGCCTCCCATCATTCAGGATTCAAGTGAGTTGTTATTTAGCATTGCATATATGTAATGTCCAGCATTACACTGATTTTAAAGTTCTGTTCTTCCACAATCTGTTTCCTACAAAACGGTTCATACATCAAATCTGTCTTCTCACTGCACAGAGGAGTCACGTCCTAGAAGTGAAGACAGAATGTCAGATCTGCACACCTTACCTTCTTCTTCTTTCTGCTTTTTCCCGGTTAGGGGTCGCCACAGCGGATCAACTGTCCGCTCATGATTGGCAGTGGAGTTTTACAGTGTCAAGTTGCCAGTCTGGCCCCCAACCTTCCACAGAAGGCACACACGTGCACGCACTCATTCCTAGGGCCAATTTAGAGTATCCAATCCACCTACAGCATGTCTTCGGAATGTGGAGTTTTACGGTGTTGAGTTGCCAGCCCGGTGCCCAACCTTCCACAGAAGGCACACATACGCACACACTCACACCTAGGGCCAATTTAGAGTGTCCAATCCACCTACAGCATGTCTTTGGGATGTGGGAGGAAACCGGAGCACCCGGAGGAAACCCACGCGACCACAGGGAGGACATGCAGACTCCACACAGAAGGCACCCCAGCCGGGGATTGAACTGGAGAACCTCTTGCTGTGAGGCGACAACGCTAACCACTGCACCACCGCGGCCGCCCATCTGCACACCTTACCAAATAAGTTTATTTTCTTATAACTGTAAATAAGTCTGTGACTCCATATTCTGGACTGAACTGACTCTTGAATGGCTGGGTAAACATTTTTACAATTTTTTAAGATCTAGTTTAGATATGTGTGGTAAGCCTTATTTTCCTGTTTGTATTTGCGTCTCGAGATTCCTTGAGAGAGTTTAAAGTGTTAATTGCTGGCACCTTTCATCTGTGAATGTGAGGAACAGCTGTTTATAATGTGGTTTGACCCATAAAAGCAGGGAATTAATTTAACATTCCTACTGTTCAGCTTAAAAACAGTGTTAACTCTGCGAATTAACTAACTAATAGATAGCAGCACTGTTTTCTTTCATTGTTAAGTCACTGTATCACCACATTTAACACGCAAAGCCGCATTTCTTTATATTTGTGCCATGCCTTGACAGGTTATCAAACAAGTGGTAAGAACTTGTCATAGTAACAGATGACCCTTATAGAGAAGCCTTTGGGATCCCTAAATCCCTCTGATGACTGGAAATCCAAATCTCAAGGATCAGTTAACTTCTAGATAAGTCAAGTACTTCTTTGCATGTGACTCTTAGAAAAGCAGCATATGCAGCCATTCTAAAGGAGGACACACCAGTGCCAAGCTAGAAGAACAGGAAAACAATGTTAAAGTGTAATTCAAAGCTGTGCAGGCCTGCACAACACAGGGCATAAGATACTTATATATGTTACAGGAGACATGACAGAATACTTGATTCAGGAGTGGGGAAGGATTATACTGTGGGTTGTCACTAAAAGAGGGAAAGAGCAAATCGGTTGCTGGGTAAAACCTAAAAGTATAATAATAATAAGTCAGCCATCTTACTGTAAGGTAGGTCATGATCATTAAGGGTAAAGTAGCTTTAGTGTAAGCAGAATGAGCTAAGCAGAAGAGGAGAGGTTACACATTGAGGCTTTGAGACAGGTGTGTGGCTTAGGGAGCTTTGATAAGAAAGATGATATGTGTGAAGGATGGAGTGGCTTCACAGAGACTCTGGGAAGTAGGAAGATGTGGATTGGCTAGTATGGAGAGTAGACATAGAGCAGGACTGGAAGGTAGGGCACAGGTGAGGTAGGAATGGATGTAGAAGAATTTAGGAAAGTAGACTTTGATACAGCTAGGGAGGGGTTAGACACAGAGGGAGGGAGGAAGTTGACAGGAGTAGAGAAAATAGTGGGACAGCAAGTGGGCATGGTGGATGGAAATGTGTGGACAGAACTGGAAAAGAAAAAAAATGGAGGGTTAAGCATAGAGTTGGATAGACCGGAGGAGAGGTTTATATGAACATCAGCAGAGGATGCAAATGGAAAAGAGTGGAAAACCTAGAAGGGAACCAGGTAAGAAAATCATGGGGAACAAGTTGGCACATTGTTGTGGTAATAAGGACCTTAGTTATGACTCTGTTTCTAAGAGTATAAGGTGTTGGAGCAGGGTCAGGAGAAGAAGATTTGAGTATTGGAAATGGGCCTATGCTAAGCCTAACCAAGAAGATCAAAGTCAAAGTCAACTTTATTGTCATTCAGAATCGCACAAGTGCAAAAACTGAATGAAATTCCATATTTCCGGACTCAAATGTGCAGATATCACATAGACTTAATACAACCAGACATTAATCCATATACATTTATTTACTATATATCATAATGTTCTAGTTAGATGATCCTAATATTGCACATACATTAAAGTCACTTTAACATTTATTATACAGTGATCTCTTTGCTTGCTTGAGTATTGCACAGTACTGAGGTAAGACATTGCATTAAAGGCTTGCATTGGGTATTGCCCAGAATGAGGCATTCATGAATATTGCACTGTAACTGAGTTACAGACTAGCCTTAGATATTACATTATAATGATACATTTCTCTGGTCTTACTACTACCCCTGATGACCAGTGAATTGGCTCGACTTACTGAGTATTGCACTAATTGAGACAGGCAGTCAGTTTACTGCACAATTTGAGACTGTCTTCCACATTCGGCTGATGACCCAGATGGTTGGCATGGAGTGTAATTGTTGATAGTGTAGTCTGTCCTGTGGGAAAAAGCTGTTTCTGAATCTCGTAGTCCTGCATCTTATGCTATAGACACACTTGCTAGATGATAGTTATGCAGACAGTCTGTGAACAGGGTGGGTGCAGTCCTTAATTATTCCTTTGGCCCTGCCTAGACATTTCGACATGTGCAGGTCATGGATGGCTGGTAGGGTGGTCTTGATGATCCTCTCAGCTGCCTTCACCACTCTCTAGAGAGAGAGCAGTTATCGTACCATATTGTGAGGTTGTTTGTCAGGATGCTTTCTACTGTACCCCTGTAGATGGTATGTTTACTCTACTCAACCTTCTCAGAAAGTGTAGCCTCTGATGTGCCTTCCTGACAATGGCATTTGTATTGGTAGACCAGGGCAAGTTCTCATCAATATGCACCCCCAGAAACTTCATGCTACTCACTCTCCCTATTGTTTTTCTATTAATGTTTCAAGGAGAATGTTTCTTGCATTTTTTCCTGTAGTCCACAATTATTTCCTTTGTTTTGTTCACATTTACTGCTAAGTTGTTACTGTCGCACCAGGTGATCAGTTGTTCTACCTCAGCCCTGTACGCTGCTTCATCGTTGCTGATGAGGCCCACCACTGTTGTATCATCAGCAAACTTGATGATGTAGTTAGTGCTGTACCTCGCTGTGCAGTTGTGTGTTAGCAGGTGAGATGGTTACCAAAATGTACACAAAAAGAAAAAGATGCCTGTATGTAATAGTGCATGCAGTAATGAGTGATCAAACATAGGAGATGTGGAAAAACAGTGGGGGGGGCCAAAGCTTGTAAGTGGATGTTTGGGTTTAAAAGTCACATTGGCACTATTTGAAGCACATCTGCACTAGGGGCTGGTAGTAATTAAGAGGAAAGAGATCTGGGATTTAAAGTTATGCCTCAAGGAGTAAAGCGAAAAGGATTAGATAACCGAATAGCTGGGGAGAGCTTTTGAGGATGAAGGACTAATTAACATGGATAACTCCATCTCTCCCTTTGGCATACAGTATTACTGCAACAGGGAGTAAAAGCATGCATCAGGATAACCATTTAATGTTGGTTACTTTTGTAAAACTCAGTCTTCAAAGTGCTAGAGTTCCCATGTTTCACCTATTTGGAGTAAGAATTAAGCATTTGAGCTTGATAAAAAAACTGGTTCCTGTTGAATGAATTACAGTAATGCACAACTTGAGTGGGCATTGCTATCACTAGATAATTCTCTCTCCTTTAGTTGCGATTGGTTCATATTTCTCTCCAGCTGATAGGCCAGCTTCAGACAAAGGTGTCAGAATCCATTCAGAGGTGACAGAAATGTACTATTGTTATATACTTAAACATTGTGCTGAAGGTGAAGTTTTAGTCTAAAGAATTCCCTGTTAGGGAAGAAGATGCTTAGTTATAGAACTGCCTTTTTTAAATGACATTTTTACACTCTACTTTTTTCCTATTTAAAAAAATGCTACAGTGCATTCTCCATAGTCCTTTTTTGCTGTGTGTGTGTGTGTGAATGTATTGCCATAGTAAAAAAAAAATACTTCAGTTTCTCAGGATGATTCACAAAGACCTTTCTTAAAAATAGATTGCTACACCTTTATAATGAGATAATTGTAATTTACTGGGGAAGTAGTTTGAGTTATCTGTGCACACTTACTGGTTCAGTTAGGAAAACCATAACTCTCCACCAGTCAAGGACAAATCTCAACAGAATCCGGGACACTTCTAAAATTTTAGTACTATTAATTTGAAACACTGACAGAATAAGAATGTGAATTACTATATATTTTCTGAAGTAAAATAAGTCTGTACCTCTAATTATTATTTACTGCATGTATTTCACCACCTTTTCTCCAAAAGGTACCAGTTTTAGGAGGGATTAAGGGAGACAGAACTAAGATTTGAGTCAAAATTAGGGACAGTTGAGAGATGTAAGGAAAACAGTATTTTTGGTACTGCTGTCCTGTGCTCTGATTTGAAGCCTCGTGGTGTCTTGACATAAGAGGTAAGAGGAGGTCTTGCCCTGCTTTTTAAGATACCAAACTACTGTCATATTGTTACAGTGTATGGCTGTCACTCTATGAAAAAGGAACTCCTGGGAGTTGGGTAACATGACCGTCCTTCTCTTAAAGTTCTTGACATGCAGACAGGTTTTTGTCTGCATCCAGATACATTGTACTCACTGACCATAAAAATGCCCCCAAATTAGGGAAGATGCATCTTGCATAACTGCCTGTGGTGGGATAGGAAGAAGGAAAGGAGGCTACCCAAAGAAAGTTTGAGTTAGGCAGCCACCAAGTGAAATGCGTTTCACATGACTTGGATTTTATGAGTAGGTCTGAGAAAGAGTTTAAGGCTTGATTCCACTCAACAGCCTAGGTTCACTGGAGAACACACATACAGAAACTTGGACAGGAAATCAGAAAGAGTGTGGCCACCATTAGCCCCAGCACCCTGTCACACATGGCTGTATTATCTAAATGGACAAAAGGATATCCATGACAGCCTGAAGGGTGGGAGGGACCTTCTCTTGAAGAGGGGGTGGGCTATGCAAACTCTACTGTCCAATATACAGCCTGTACACTTAAGACACTGGAGTGGCTCATTGTGGAACTTTGCAAAGTTGACAGTGATTCCCAGGAACTGAAAGAGGAGAGCAATAAGGAATCCCTAATGCTGTTTATTCCCTGCAGACTCTGATGTGCTACTACCACTGCCATGCATTTTGTTGTGACTCTAGGGGCTGTGGACAGTCCAAATGATAGTGCTCGTATCTGATAAAGCAGAGTTCCTACTTAAAAGTGGGGAAATATCCTTGACTCTGTGGCAGTCTTGATGTACAAGTATGCAGCTTAGAGGTCAAAAGAGCAAATTCAGTCTCCCTTGGAGAGAAGAAAGAATCAACTACACTGTTACTGTCCAAAGCTTCTACATGGAAATTAATTGATTTAGGCTGCTTAGTGCTACAGTTGACTTGAGCTACTTGGTCATCTTTGTCGCAATAAGTATCTAGTGCAAACGTTTGACCTTCTTTGGTCTGGTGGGAATTCTTAAATGATTCTTATTATAGGGAGATTAACAACCTCTAATCTTGCAATCTTTTTCTGGCAGTGAGGAACATCAGGAAAAGGATGGGAGTGTGGCTGGTGATGGACAAAAAAGGCATATTTTAGTGTCCTGTAATGTCTAACATCCACTGGCTGCATTTGATTGCTCACTTCTCTATCCATTGGAGAGAGAAGAAATTTCCAGCTGCCTCAGTTGGGCAAGTCTTCATAGTAACTGCTGCTGTCTCTTATGTACAGTGCGGCAGATCCTCTGGTTGCGACATCTGTCTCTTCCACTGGGGTGACATCCACCCTTGCATGGATGGCTTTTCTAGATTGATAATCACAAGCTGTTGGACATGATAGAGCCCTTTCTGGTCCTGGTTCCTCTGCTTTCTAAGAGGCAGTGCAGGTCCATAAACTTCACTCCAGCTGCCTTGAGTGTCTTGCCCTCTTTCTTCTTAAGTCCTAAACTTAACTTGGACCTGAAAATCAGATCAACTGAAGGGGGAAATAAGAAAGGATGCTTTAAAGTTTTAATGGAATTCAGTTCTGTACAGCCAGACTTGATGTATAGCTACACCTGGTATCTGCTGCCTTTACTACTGTATTGGCTGCATTATGCGTTAACCTGAAGATTATATTTGACATAATAGATAAAGTAAAGGTCTAAAAATAAAGCTTTGTATTAAGGTCAGTGCCCTCAGCCTTCTCCAGTAACTTTGACATCTTTTGATTTTCTACTGGAACTGTTATCTGTGTGCTTGGTAGTTTAACTCTCTCATAGCAAAAGTTAACCACTAAGACTGTATTTTCTTAACAATCCAACTCCCTAGGTTCTAAATTGGCTGGGTAAAGCACTGGGCTGTGCAGAGTAGGAACCCACCTCAGGGATGTCACTGACAGTAGAAGCCACTGGGGTTGCCGTCTGTCCTTGTCCTCCTCCTTGGGAGATCACAGTATCCTATCCCAATTTACAGGACATGGGGGCCTCCATGTTTGATTCTTTCAGTGCCTTCATGACTACGAGAGCTGCCAACATATCTGTGGCAGGCACCATCCAGATTTATGAAGGGAGGGAATAGAAAGTCTCTTGTACAAGTCTTGTCTGAGGCTGATGCGGGAAATAGTGGGTCAGCCCCCTTTCATTTACATTAGTAATAGGACTTCATTGAACTTAGGCTGGTGTAGGGGCAACATACCTCTCAACTTTATAGCATACGAAATCTGGACAAAGTCAAAAGTAATGGAAGACAAAGGCCCATAAATAGGAACATATTTTAAATATTGCTGTTAAAAACTTGAAAAGTTGTTAGAATAAATGGTTTTGTTACCATGCATTTTCTGAAGGATATGAAATCTAAAAGTCAAATGTCTGCCATTATTTAGTGAATCTGATCCTCACTGATTTGCCAGAAAACCACAAATTTTATAAGGGACAGACCAAAATATGAGGGAAAAATCTGGACATTTGAGAGGTATGAGGGGCAGTGAAAAGGAAATAAGAAGCCTTTGTATTAAAGACTAGGTGCTACATCTCGCGCAGTCTTTTGGCCAGTCTTATAGAAGATAACCTGGAGTCTAAATCAGGCTTAGTTCTCAGAAGAAGATCTTGTCTCTTCCATTCCATTCCCTTGTCCTTGTGGTAATAACCTCTTTGGTGTTTTGACCCCTTATGAACAAGGACTTCAGTGGGACTACCCATGACACAAGCTTGAGATAGCTTTGCAGCTGCAGTTGCAGCATCTACAGTGATTCTGATATTGGGCTAGAAACCTTGGTGCTGAGGAATTAGTAGTGACTCATGCCACCAAGGGCATGCAACTAGCATTTATTTCCCACAATGAAAGTGCCAGTGCAGACAGCATCAGAGCTGGAGTATTTTTTTCTCATTGTTAAATTCAGAGAGCTCACCTCAAATGTGAATGGGTTTTCATAGAAGTATCTGAGCCCTTGAAACCAATCTAGGTCAATGAAAGAACAGCTAGTGCCAGAAACGTTGACATCAGTATTAGCACTGTGTCAAAAGCAGATAATTGAGGTGGTGTTAGAGACCAAGATGAACTAGGCATTATTGATCTTACTGATATAAATAAGAAGAGAAGTAGGAGCATTAAGTAGTTTTTAAATACAGAAAAAACATTTGCTTATGTATCTCATGATAAGTTATATGAGAGTCCTAGAAAAAATAGTCATTAATTCAACTTTATGTATTAAAAAAAAGGTTTGATTATTTTGGCGGTAAGTGAATTAAGCATAAAGAATGCTGTTGAGGAAGGATGTCCCATAGTCCTACTCCTGATAGGATTAATTGTGTTACCAATTAAGAAAAAAAAAGTATGTTGACGAAAAAAAATTGGACATCGGAAGTTGTTCCAGGGATTTAGATTATTTCCGTTTTTAATAAATTTTAACGGTATCAAATCTTATAGCATATGACAATTAGTAGTAAAAGAACAATTAAAATGAGTAGTAAAAAGAAAGATGTGGCAGTTAACACTTTATTCATCCACAACCTCTAGCACCTTGGCACAAATACCTTCAAAGGAACATACAGGCTCAACAAAACACACACACATGCACACATATTAAAATCCATTAAAAGCAATTAGCTAATCAAGCAATAAAATATTTTCAGCTTATTTCCCTGTTCAGTCCATTAGGGATTAAGGGCCTATATTTTTAAATGCATGTTTTTTTTTACATCAATTTATATTTAACAGATATTGATTCAGATATGTTTATAGGTTCATAGGTTGGTACTAAACTATAAGCCTAGCCATAAAATTCCCTGGCTATTTCTTCCAACACTATTTACTTCCCTGGACTCCTGTCTGGCAGATTAATACCAGGCTACTTGTCCTTGAATATCTTTTTTAATCCTAGCCAGTTATCCCACGTGAGAATCAAACCTAGCAGCTTGTGTCTGTAAGTTAAACACCTTAATCATTATCCCAAATACCCATCCCTGACAAGAGCTAAGGGAATCAAACCCTCCTCCATGTTTTACTTAGATTTAACCCTCTGCACCAACTGCCAGATTAGATGCCATGTAATCTAAACTTGTAGTAATATTTTGGCAAGTAGTAAATTGAGTTTGTCATGTTTTGTTGCAGAATATTCTCAAAGGGCAGCTGCCTTTACCATTCTGATATCCCTTAAGTGTTCCTTAAGTCTGTCACAAAAAACATCTCTTAGTTTATCCAGTATAGAGTGATCCCACTTGTTTTGAAACGCAGGTAAATTGATCACTTGTTATAAACTCAGCCTGTCTGTTTAAAGCATTTATTTGAGCAGTTTATAATTCATAATCATCATAATTCTGCAAATTAGCATTCTTTGCAATATTGATAGTGATTTGTAAACTAGTCTCCAAACCATTGCTCATTCAAAACAAGGCATCTAATTCTTACCCCGCTAACATGAGTCCAGAACCCCTCCACTCTACCACTCCCAACCATTTGTTAGTTCAGGATTTAAATTATTTTTGATGAGCAATGGTTTGGTAAATTGTAGCTTGACTAAGCTAAAAGCACTGTGTGTGTGTGTACACACACACACACACACACACACACACACACACACACACACACACACACATATATATATATGTATGCATACACACACACACACACACACACACACACACACATATGTATATACATGTGCATACACGCACACATATATATATATATATATATATATATATATATACACACACATATGCATATATGCATGCACACACACACACACACACACACACACATATATATATATACACATATATGCACACACACACATATATACATATACATACATACACACACACACACACACATACATATATATTATATATACACACACACATGTATATTTTATATATATATTTTATATATATATATATATATATATATATATATATATATATATATAATGTTTGCCCCCTGCCCACATTAGTAATGCATTTGGGGGAGGGGTGTTGAGGGTTGGCATAACGGTTAAGGTGCTCAACTCGCATAAAGAGGGTACAAGGTTAAAAGCCCTCATGGGGGGTCATTAGTCTAGTTATCACCTATGAACCTGTAACCTTAACTGTGCCATTGACCTTAAAAAGGCCCTTTCCATAACATTACCATGCTTCTATATCATGTTATTGTACGATGTAAATAGTGAACAAACAAAAATAATATCAAACAAATGGAACAGCAAATTTTTTCCCAGGGAAAAAATTTGCTGCTCCGTAAAAAAAAATAAATAAATAAACTTAAACACAAATTTAAGTGGGGGGCTTCGTCCCCCACACCCCCCTACTTAAATATACCAACTCCGAGATCGCACCATAGTGGAGGAAATGGCAAAGTCCCAAAGACGGCCAATCTAAGTTTTTCCCTGGGAAAAAATTTGATGTTCTGTGACTTCGCTATTTTTCCATGTAGACAGTATCGGATCAACTAAATAGCATTCGCTATTTAGTCCATTCGATAGCATCATATAGACCCAATTACCACTACAAAAGACAGCTCTGACACTTGCCACACACACTAAATCTTTCCCTTTTCTTAACCCTTACCCTAACCTTAGAACACATACACTCCCTACCACAAACCCACTTACCTTTATCGACCAACCTGGAAGTCATCCAATACAGTGTTTGCACAAACAGCCCTTCACAGAATAACTATCTACAGTTCACTTATGTGGCACAAATTAGTGTTGACCAAGAGACCTGTAGAGAGAGGTATAGTTTTTCATTTTGTTTTCAGTTTGATTAAAAAAAAATCAGTAAACCAGCACCTCCTTGTCAGGCAAGTATCTTCTAATGCTGACAGCAGCAATATCCACAGTACCAGGCAAATTGTAGTCTGATGTGACAAATGATTTTATAATAAAAATGCCAGTCACCTCAGAATTAGCCTGGTTCTGTTATGTGCAAATTGGACTTTATTGATCTTATTAGAGACTTTTATAGTGATGCAACAGTAGGTGCCAACTTAGTCCGATTTTGTGAAAGAGAAAACTAGTCAACAAGACATAAGTGCTGAATGGCTTTCTTGGCTATAAATGTGAGTTTATATAGTTAACCCCTGTATGACTGTTCCCCCCTTCCCCAAATCATTTTTCAAGGCTTTGACTGCTCACTATTACAGTAGTATACTGTCCCCCCACTCTGCCTTCACCCCTTTCACACCACAGTGCAAATAGATTGTGAGGAGATTTGCTTGGTTTTGCTACAGGCAGCAGCACCTGGTTCTTATCACAGCTCTGAACCTCTTAGCTCAAGAATCAGGGTAAATTCTAAGAAAGAATAAGAGACAAAAGGCTCAAAAGCACAGACAAATTTTAAATACTGCTCTTATATACTTAGAAGTTGTTAGAATAATAAGGTTTTTGTTGGCATCATGCATGCATTTTGAAGGATATGAATTCTGAAATAATTGTCTATCATTAATGATTGCAGTCCTTGATAATTTGCCAGAAAAATGTAAATTTTATGAGAAATGGACCAAAAGTTTGAGACAAAATCAGGGATGGTCTGCAAGACTGGGGACAGGACTACAGTTTCTGTTTATTATGCCAGCCTCACCTCCAGCCATAGTATAGTTCTCAACCTTTTAGCACAAGAACCAGGAGCAAAGGCCCAGAATCAGAAACAAATATTTTTGTAACAAGATACATCTGTATTGACATAGGCAGTCATACATTTATATAAAGGAAAACAAGCTATATTAATATATTAACAAACTATGTTAATATATTTTCAGTTGCAAACTTCATGCATCACTTATAAGTATAGTCACTGTCAGTCAAACATTACATAGCTCATTCAATTCCTGCCTCCCATTAAACTTCATTCCTCCTGCAAAATATTATTCTGCATGTATTTTCCCACAATTCCCATTTTTCTGTGTAATTTGCTCCTTCCCTTTTCTGAAGATCCCACTTCCAGTTCCTTCTTTATTTTGTTACTATTTTCACTACGTCTAGTACAGTTGCTTTAGACTTTGATTTCCATTCTCTAGGAGGTGCTTTTTTGGCAGCTGCCAGAATTAAACTCACCAAGGCCTTACCATGTCTAGTCAGTTTCGATTATGTATCACAGTTCAAAAAAAATTATTTCTCTAGTTACACCAATTTATTCACCCAGTATTTTTGCAGACTAGTCTGCAGGGAATTTTTAAAGTCTGCCAACTCAGTATAGTCCCAAAAATATGATCTAATGTTGTCGCTCTTCATTCATTCTTGACTGTTGGGTCTCAGTTCCGTCCTCGGAACCTATTTAACCATTGTAACAAGCTCATGCCAGCCAGAAACTCTCGAGCTAAGGCTTCTCATAGCGCCTCCCTTCCTTTCTCCCTAGATCTCGTTTGCTGTGTAGAGTCTTAGTATGCGTCAGCTGTGCCCTCAAGCTAAGTGCTAATTTTTTAATATATTATCTTCTTTAAAATGTTCTTCTTCCTATAAAAATTTATCGTTGGCTTATCTTCTTGCCTAAATTGATATCGTGTGTATGTGTGTCCCCGTTTTTACCTTATGGTATTTCCTCTTTAACATTGCTGTTATAGGCCCCTCCCTTACCTCTTACCTTTGGTAAATCTTCAGTACCATTGTTGGTATTTCCCCCTTTCCCTCTTGTTACCCATTCTGGGTATTTTTTCTTCGTTACCTTTTCTGGTTTTCTGTTATCTTTCTGCTGATGTTCTTCATGTTTCACTGTTGCAGTCATCACCTGTGGATTATCCTTGCTGTGGTAGCCCTTGGCCGGCCCAAATACCAGAGTCATTGTTTTTCTGCGTCAGCTGCTATTGCTTGTTGACTGACGTTAGGTCATCAGTGCTATAAAGCAAGGCAGCCGACGCCATTACACCAGTCTTTCTTGCCATGGAGCCTGTAGCAGAAGCAGTTCACAAGTGTGTCGGTCTGTCGCTACCAGAGTTTGAATTACTGCTGAAAACGTCTAAAGCTAAGTACCCCATTGGGGATCCTTTTTTCTTGCACTAACCGATGTCTGAAAAAGTTAACAATTGTCTCACCTTTGGAAAGCAGATCCCATACCAAGCCTTCCATTCAAACTGCATCACTTGTTTAGGCCCAGACCACAACGTCCCTCATTGCCGGTTCTGTGCTCTCTTTAACATGAGAACCATTCATCGTAGAGCTCTTATTGTAGACAGGTATTTTAGTCTTCCATCTTCACATTCCGAAATGGCATCCAGCCTTCTGTGTGGAGTCTGCATGTCCTTCCTGCATTCATGTGGGCTTCCTCCAGGTGCTCCGATTTCCTCCCACGTTACAAAGGCATGCATCTGGAGGATTTCTCCCTGGGCCTCCGCTGAAAATTGGCTTCATTCCAAGTTGGACTTTCCCGGTTAACAAATGTTAAATAAAAAATAAAAAAAATAAAATCCATCAGCCAACAATCCATAGACATTCCTAAAAAAGTAGAGATAGAGACAGCCCCCACAAGGCTAAGACTTCCAACGATGCTACCGCTAAGCAGGTCATCAGTTCTCCGGAATTCACTGTAGCACTTTCGCAGCCCCTGATGCCTGATACAATATCTATGCAGGCCTTTACCGAGGCCCTTTCGGTGTCAGGTATGCGGCAGAAATCATCTTCATCTTCCAAGCCTTTGGTTGTCTCTGCCTCAGTTGGGTCCGGAGCCGAGATGCATGCACCGGCTTCCAAGGATGCCTTTCGCACTGCATATTCTAGACAAAAAACGACGTCTTCTCATCTGACTACCATTTCTCTGACCGATGGATACTCATAGGTCTAGAAAAATCTGCCTCTAGCCACCATCTTACTCCTGCTCCACCACCCCAAGCCCAAATGCTTAAAATGGCGGAGGATCTTATCTCCCTTATCAGGGGTAGTCAGGCCACAACTTCTAAAAGGAAAAGACACCCTTCTCCTGAAATAATGACATAGGATTCTGATTATTCAGATTTTGAAGAGGAACAACATCTGACTGCTTATGAGGATACAGATGCAGAGGAATCCATTCCTTCTGCCTCCCTACCAGAAGATCTTTCCTTTGGGGAAACCCTTCACACCCTCGGGGAACATTTCCACTGGGAATTGCAGGACTTCCCTCAGTCTAAGAAAAGACTAAGAGTTTCTAGACCTGCCCCAGCACAGACCCCTGGCCATCCTCCCTATCTTAGAAGTGGTGGATGATGTTTTCCATGAGTCCAGCTTAGCTCCTGATGCCCTCCCACCTACTCCCAGTAAACCTGACAGGTATTACAGAGTACCAGATTCTCACCAATACCTGTACAGAAATCCTGCTGCAGACCTGGAGGTCATTACACAGGGACCTAAAGGAGCTAAGGCTAGTTCTGCTAAGAATCCTATTCCTTCTGACAAGGATTCCAGAGCTCTGGACAGATGGGGTAAAAAAGTATACACCTCTGCAACATTAGCTATCAGAGCACTCAACTGTCAGTTCCATATGTTAAAATATCAAGAACACACTTTGGAACTATTAAAGCAAAAGATTTCAACCTTTCCTGACTGTGCCAATTCAAAAGAGTTAGCAGATTTACTGCACTCTACTTGTCAAGTGGTCAAACACTCGTTACACTGTGGATATGATGCTCTAAAGCCTCAAGCAGAGCAGTGAGTGTCAGGATCTGTCATTAGGAGGCATGCATGGTTGAAGGAACAACTTCTCTCTGATCATGTCAAGTATAAATTAATTGATGCACCCTTGGATAAGGACCGCTTGTTTGAAGTAAAAGCAGAAGAGGTGCTTAAAAAGATGGAAGACAAAGCAAAATCTATGCCAACAGTAAAAGATTTCTTTCAGGTTCAACCTCCTAGGTTCAGCAGGAATTTCCTGTCTTAAGCACTGGTCCTTTCCTGCACCTAGCAGACAGGGGCAAGGTATGCCCTGCAGGGACAGACCACCCAGTCCCCTATCCCAGAACAGCAGAGAACCAAACAGTGGACCACTCCCACCTCAAAGGCAGGGAGTTTTACGCCATCCTTCTATGGCAAAAACTCTCAATGACTCCCTATCCCCCCTCTGCCCTCCTTTCACTCACCAAAAACTAGGAGGAAGGCTCTCCCTCTGCAAAAAAAGTTGGCTTTCTGTAAAAAAGGACCAATGGGTCTTAATGACCATTTTTCAGGGATACAAGTTCTCTTTCAATGAACTCCCAATTCCAAGAGGGTACCCAGACTTTCCTCCAAATCAGTGGGCAGAGGCATTGAAACAAGTCCAAACTTTCATATCCCATGGGGCAGTAGAACCTGTCCCCTCAGATCAAACAGGCAAAGGCTTTTATTCCAGACTATTACTTGTTCCCAGAAAAGAGGGCACGTGGCGCCCCATCATGGATCTATCCATTCTGAACACCTCCCTGGTGGTCCCCAAATTCAAAATGCTAACTTTGCAGCAGCTGCTGCCTATGCTGACAAAAAATGCCTGGTTAATGACCCTAGACCTAAAAGATGCCTACCTCCACATCCCCATAAGGGAATCCTGCAGGAAATTCCTGTACTTCAGAGCAGGCTGACAACACTTTCAGTTCTCTGCGCTCCCATTTGGCTTACCTACTGCTCCCAGGGTATTCACCAAATGCTAAGCCCCGGCCATAGAATTTTGCAGGCAGAGAAATGGAAATTTACCCTTATCTGGACGACTGCCTCATTCAGGCAGAGTGCATAGAAAAGCTGCTCCAGGACCTCCTCTTTGTCAAAACCATCCTAACTTCCTTAGGGTTCACCATCAACAAGAAGAAATCAAAGCAAACACCCTCCAAGAGGATCATTTTCTTGGGGGCACTGCTGGACACAGCATCCCAAATGGCCTTCCTATCCCCAGAAAAGCAGAGTTTCCTGCCTCTCTACACTACCCAGATGGCTTCCAGATGTTACCTCACTGTGAGGCAGTTCTTGCAAGCCTTGGGGTACATGGCATCTTGCATCCTTCTAATTCCTCTGGCCACGCTTCACATGAGAAAACATCAGTGGTATCTAAAGAACCTTTGGTGTCAGCCATCTCAGCCTCTAGAGATCTCTCTCCCCCTGATCCCCTGTATAAGGGCCGAGTTTCTCTGGTGGGCAGGGGTCTGTGCCAAGTACAAGGGTCTTCCTTTCATCCTCCGCCCTACCGGGCAGACCATCACCACTGACACCACAGACATTGCTTGGGGCACTCACCTAGCAGGCAGGTGCACCCAAGATCTTTGGGATGCCCAGCACCTTCCTGTACACATCATCCGGAAGGAAATGATGGTAGTACAAAAGGCTGTGACATCCTTCAAACCCCATCTCAGGCCAGGGGTTCTCAAAACAGACAACACCACAGTAATGTGGTACATCAACAGACAGGGAGGGACCCAATCTTACCCTCTGTGCAGGCTAGCCATGAACCTCTGGCTGATAGCCTCCTCCATGGGATTACACCTAACAGCCCAACACTACCTGGGATCAACAACACCCTGGCAGACCACTTTAGCAGAAACTTACTGGACCCTCCACAAAAGGCAGCTCCACAGAAAAATCTTTTTGCAAGTCACTCAGGAGTGGGGAACTCCGGAGGTGGATCTCTTTGCTTCGCACCTCAACCACCAGCTGAAAAAATTCTGTACCAGGGAGCATCACCACCTAGCGTGGAAGGTGGATGCCTTGATCTTCCCCTGGAACTCCCTCTTTGTGTACGCATTCCCTCCTCTGCCTCTTATTCCCAAGGTACTGATCAAGATAAGGGAGGAGAGGCCAAAGGCCATCCTCATTGCTCCAGATTGGCCCAGACAGCATTGGTACCCCTTACTGTGCAGCCTGACATTACAGCCTCACAGGCAGCTCCCCCTGATCTCAGACCACTTGACTCAGGTGGAGGTGGAAATGCTGCACCCAGACTTGCAGACTCTCAAACTGTCAGCATGGTTAATATGGTTAATACTCTAAAAAGCAAATAAGGGGCTCCTGTTAAGCAAACAGGTCCTAGGCATTATCATAGAGGCCAGAAGTCACAGCACCAGAAAATCTTATGCAGGGAATTGGAAAAGAGTCTGTTCCTGGAGCCAGTCCAGAGGGGGCAGTTCCTCACAACCTTCCATCCCTCTTATCCTGGACTACCTATCGGAGTTACTCAATAGTGGCCTTGCCTTCTGTTAAAATCCATCCCTCAGCCATTTCAGCTCATTTTGATACAGACCAGCCCCTTTTCTCTCATCATTTGATTAAACAATTCCTCAGAGGGGCTTCTAATGTCAGACCTCCCAGAAGGCCACTCACACCAGCCTGGGACCTGAATTATGTTTTGGAAAAACTAACCTTACCACCCTTCGAACCTGCTGCTTCAGCAGAACTGAAATACCTCTCCTGGAAGACTGCTTTCCTACTAGCTATCACCTCAGCCAGAAGAGTTTCAGAACTTCAGGCACTGATGACCATTGAGCTCTTCATCATTTTCCCTGCAGACAGGGTCTCCCTGAGGACTAACTCCTCCTTTATCCCCAAGGTGGTATCTAATGTGACTCTCAACCAGGTCATGTATCTTCCCATCTTCTTTCCTAACCCTCAAAACAAGGGGCAAAGAATTCTGTACTCACTAGACTTGCCCATACATCTCAGATACTACCTGGACTGTACTAAACCCTTCAGGAGAACAGACCAACTTCTTGTCAGCTTTGCCTAAGGGGCAGAGAGGAAGCCCATTTCCAAGCAAACCATTTCCAAATGGATATCGCACTGTATCCTTCCTGCTACCGATTACATGAGAAACCACCCCCTAAGTCTGTTCGTATCCATTCCACTAGGGCAGCCTCCACTTCCACAGCATTCCTCAGAGGGGTTCCCACCAGGGACATCTTGGAAGCTGCCACCTGGACCTATGTCCATACCTTTACAAAGCATTGCCACTTACCTATTTTCTCAAAGGCTAGGGCAGGGTTTGCCTCTGCAGTTCTGTAGGGCATGCTTACCCGTGCCTAGGTCTCTAAATAATCCTTCCACCCCTCTCCTCAGCTTTGAGAATCCTCCCACAGGTGATGACTGCAACAGTGAAACATGGAGAACATAGTACAGTTGTGTACACTTACCATAAATGTAGATGGTCAAGTGTATTCACTGTTGCAGTCCTGGTTTCCCTCTTCCTTCCCCCTTATATCCTCTTTTCTTAGGGAGACTTAAGCTTCTTATGGTGGCTTTTAGCAACCAGGACCACTTCACCATATTTCCTTGGGCTTCTGACTGGTTAGGGCAAGAAAAACTGATGTAATGGCATCGGCTGCCTTGCTTTATAGCACTGATGACCTGACGTCAGTCAACAAGCAACAGCAGCTGATGCATAAAAACATTGACTCTGGTATTCGGGCCGGCCGAGGGCTACCAGAAAGGAATAACTCACAGGTGATGACTGCAACAGTGAATACACTTGAACATCTACATTTATGGTAAGTGTACACAACTGTACTGTGTGTGTGTGTGTGTGTGTGTGTGTGTGTGTGTGTGTGTGTGTGTGTGTGTGTGTGTATACGGTTTGTTGATTGCCTTTCTAAAGTTCATTATAGCAGAGAAACAGATGGGTACTACTGGTTTTAAGCAGTGCAAGGAATGTGGCAGAAATATGCCCAACTCGGATGGGCATCTTTCTTGTGTGTATTGTTTGGGGGTGCTGCAAATGGAAGTCCAACCACCATGTGAGCTCTGCAAGGGTTTTAGTGCTCAGACCCTTGCAGAGTGGTGCAAGAAACTGGTCCTGAAGGGTCTGTTAAAATGCCCTTTCCCAAAGGCTTTGTCTGAGGAAGAGATGTCAGTCTCTCAAGAAAGAAGCAAAGAAGAGGAGCCACTCTGTTCCAGCATCTCCTCAATATTATGACTCAGAATTGTCCAAAGGTCAGGTTTCTGCTTCGGAACCAAAGCCTAAACAATTAAAGTCGACACCGAGAACCGTTTCGGCACCAAAGCCTACAGCTCCTTCCACTGTGCCAATGACAGCTCCTATGGAACCAACAAAAGTTACCAGGATACCGACCCCTTCATCGGAACCTATGACCCTCTCAGCATCAACAGTAGTTTCTCCCATAATGGTCACTTCCCCTCCCAGACAAACAATTGGTCAACCGACCACGGTGCTGAAGGTCGAATCCCTGCCCTTTTTGTGGTCCGCAATTAAGCCCTTTTGTAGAACGTCCAGAATCTCCCTCGGGGGATGTCTGTTCTTTCCACTAGGAGCCTTTTGGAGCTTGATGTAGTCAGGTTAGTGGATCAGCTCTTGGCGGCCAGAGGTCTTTAAGCCACCTGTAAGGCCTCCCTCCCATTCGGAGCTGAGGTCTACTCCCCAAGGACTCCATCCTGACTTCCTCCTTCGTCCGCAGGTCTTGGAGCCCTCAACTTCAGTGCCACTCCTGGTTCCACCTACTTTGATGCCGATGGTGGACCTCGCCTCGACTCTGGAGCAGACTCTGTGGTCCACGGCTCAGTCGGAACCAACCCACCCTGGGAACCGTGACCTGGCTGCTGGCTCTGGGATCCCTAGTTTGGCACCACTTTTTTCCATGGTGCTGTCTGCGGTTCCAGGTGCCTTGACAGTTCCAGTCCCTCTCGGGGCTCCTGCTGTGGAGGTGGGCTCGTCAGAGTGGGGTGTAACCTCGGTTCAGAGGTTGTCTTTCTTGGTTCTGGGCTCCCATCCCTCTTCAGGTGGGCTTGCCTTCCAGATTATGGAGAGGGCTCTTACCTCACCAGGCATTCAGTTGACACCTTCTTCATTGGAGTGTTACATCTACATATCCTCTGGCTCATAGCTGTCACAGTCTGCTACATTGGGACAGTGGGCACAAGAGCAGCAAGACACCTTGCTGCAGGGTATCTGCTGTTCGGAGTCCTCCTCAGACCTTCCCCCTGAGGAGCCGCCCTGTAAGAGATCATGCAAGAGGAAGCACCTAGATTCTTCGGAGCACTCTCTCACTGAGGATACAGACTACAATGAAGGTGAAAGGGTCCCCACTGTCACTCCCTGAAGATGTCTCCTTTGGAGACATCTTGGAAATGTTGAAACACGGGAGTGATTGGAAGCCCACCAACCCTTCCACTGAGGAATCTGTTTTCTTGCAGGCTTTCCGTGCCTGACCTTCTACTTCTTGGGTGACCCCACCTGCCGTTGAATTAGTCAGACTCATCATGCAGCATGCTTGGAAGGCCCCTGACACTATAGAGCCAATTCCCTGGAAACCAGACAAAATTCTTAGTGCACCAGACCACCACCCCCACTGGTCTAAAGGCTTAGTGGTAGACGCTATGGTGGTGGCAGCTGCCACAAAGAAGGAACTCACATAGGAGAGTCCTCCAAACCGAGAGTCTCGGACAATGGACAGATTCGGGAAGTGGGTCTATGCTTCAAAACTTTTGCCATATAGTCATTGAATTTCTTGGCACATTTTACCCATCTTCAAAGGGACCTGATCACAGAGCTCTCAGGCACCTTGGCAGGGGCAGTGTCTGATGAGGTACGCAATAAATTTGCCTCCCAGCTTGCGGCCCTAGACTTGATATCAGACTCGTCCATGCTCCTTATTGCACACACAGCCAAAGGGACGGCCAGGGCAGCAGGTACAGGCATTGCCATCAGGCACCATGCCTGGATGCACTTGTGTGATTTCTCGGACCCTTTCAAGTCTTCCTTTGTTAATGCACCGGTTGATGCTACCTAGCTTTTTCGCCCAAAAGGCAAAGACACACTAGCCAGGTGTGAGAAGGATAGAAAGACCCTTTCTGCTGTTGGCGTGTGTTTTTCTATTACTCGATGACCTCACTCTAGGAATCAGAAGAGTGAAAAGATGTGGTTCAGAAAGTCCCAAAGGCCTTTTTGGAACATACTTGGCGAGTTTTCCCCCCAGAGCAGAAGGGAAAATTCATCAGGAAGATGCCTCTTCTGTGGCAGAGGGGGCCCATGTAAGCAGGGTTCCAGGGATTCCTTCTCTGTACAACCCTAACAGTGTTCCTGAGTGGCAGCCTGATTGCCTACCTCTGGAGGCAGTCGGGGGAAGATTCTCTCTGCACTACTTAGGCTGGCACTCAATAACATCAGATTCCTGGGTTTAGACGATAGTTGCCAGAGGTTACCATATCCCCTTCGATCTTTGTCCAAGACCACAAAGGTGAATCCCCGATGTTCCACCCAGTCAGAAGGATACAGCAGCACAAGAAATTCAAAAGCTGCTTCAAAAAAGAGTCATCCAAACAGTCCCAGCAGACCAAATAGGATCCGGTTTTTACTCAAGATTCTTTCTGGTGCTGAAAAAGACAGGGGACTGGAGAACAATTCTAGACTTCAGTGTCTTGAACAAGATTGTTCAACAGACAAAATTCCGCATGGTCACAGTACCATCTATCCTTTTGTTTCTGGAAAAAGATGATTGCATGTGCTGTTTTGATCTTCAGGACGTGTATTACCACATAAAGATGGACAAGTGCTCTAGAAGATGCCTCCGCTTTCGGCTGGGAGCCTGTCACTACCAATTTCGAGCACTGCCCTTTTGTCTCACCACAGCCCCCCAGGGTTTTCACCAAATGCATGGCAGTGGTAGCAGATTACCCGAGACTACAAGGATTCTGTGTGTTTCCATATCTCGACAACTGGCTCCTCACCACCCTCACCAGGCATCTACTGCTTCATGCCTTGGACTCCGTCCTACACCTTGCAGTGTACTTAGGCATTTCAGTAAACAGGGAAAATTCAAAGCGGTCACCCACACAAGAGTTAGAATTCATCGGAGCAACATTCAACACAAACTCCTGTATAGCTGCTGTACGTCATCACAGGCTGCCGAGATTACATCACAGCTTCAAGTGATACTCTCTCAAGACAAAATCCTAGCTCACTTAGTCTTACAAGTTCTAGGGTCAATGGCTGCCACGATCACTCTGGTCCCCCTGGCAAGGTACCATATGAAGCTACTTCAATGGCTCCTGGCATCACAGTGGTCTCTTGTAACACACTCGATGTCTTACCTATTCACATAACCAACTGATGCAAGCAGGACCTAAATTGATGGATGATGTCAGAAGAGGAATTATGGAGTTGCCCTTTCACCCATGCTCAGCCCAAGGCCAAAGTGACCACCACCAATGCATCCCAGATTGGGGGGGGGGGGTGCATTTTCAGGGAAAGACAGTCCAAGGCATTTGGTCTCCCTCAGAGACCAACTTGCATATCAACATCCTAGAACTGCTTTTAGTGTTGCAGGTACTGCAATCGGTCCTCACTTCAGGGACATTTGCTATCCAATCAGACAACATGCCGGTGGTCTGGTACATCAGCAAACGGAACCAGATCCTACCCATTAGGTCAGGAAGCCCTAAGAGTGTGGCAGTGGGTGATAGCATCCAACCCACTTACTGATAGCAATGCACATTCTGGGGAATTCCAGCATGATTGAGGACAAACTGTGCAGATCTATCCTCCTGTCTCATGAGTGGTCTCTCAATCCCAATGTAGTGACGAAGATATTTCATTGTTGATGGGGTCAGTCTTGCTGCAACCTCTTTGCATCTCCCATAAACCACAAGTGCAGCAGCTACTTTGCCCTTTCCCCCCCTCAGGTGGAGACTGCAAGAGATGCTCTTCTACATGATTGGTCCCCTGGACTGCTTTACACTTTTCCTCCTTTCCCCCTGATCCCCCAGTTTTTGAAGAAAGCTCAATGGTTGAGATGCAAAGTGATCCTCATTGTACCTTATTGGCCCCCCCAAGTCTGGTTCCCCTTTCTGTGGCCTCATGTAGTTCACCGTACATGGACTCTGGACCCAATCACAGATCGGTTGTCTCATCCACAGGGGTTGGTCCATCCCAGCCTGCACAGTCTCAAGCTGACGGCTTAGTGCCTTCACTTCCAGTAATTGCCAGGCAGAACAGTACATCTTTCCCAGTATAAAAAATACTTCTGGCTTCCCATAAACCATCCATCAGAAGACTTTATCTTAGTAAATGAAACAGATTTGTGCTTTGGTCTCTTGCAGAAATAATTGACCCTTTTCCAGCCTCGATTAATAATGTATTAGAATATTTATCAACTATATTCCAATCAGGAGCCTCAGCTTCTACTATTAGAGCTCATTTAGCTGCTATTTCCAATTTTCAGAATGGTTTTGATGATCTTTCCTTTGTCTCATCGTCTTTGCAAAACCTTCCTGAAAGATGATGTGTATTTGAAGCCACCCTTTAAAGAACCCATTGAACCTTGGAATTTAACATTAGTTTTGCAAAGTTTAACTCGTCAGCCCTTTGAGCCAGCAGCTACCTGTGATACCAAATTCTTATCTTGGAAGACCCTTTTCCTGGTGGCCATCATGTCAGCCAGGAGAATATCAGAATTATAGGCTTTGTGTGTGAAATGTCCATATATCATTTTTCACAGAGAGTATCACTTAGGACTAACCCCTCTTTCCTTCCCAAGGTTGTACCGGACTCAAATATTCATCAAATAATCAGTCTATAGAACTACCAGTTTTCTTCCCAAACTTCTCAAGCAAGGACGAATATTGTTTACACTTGTTGGATGTATACAGACAATTACATTTTTACTTGAATAGAACAAATTCAGGCACTCTAAGGGGAAACCAGTTTCCAAAGTTACCTTATCAAAATGGCTGAGAGATTGCATCACCTTTGTTTACAACCAAAATAAACTAAACCTATCAACTGAGGACAAGGCTTATTCTACTAGACCAGTTTCCACATCAGTAGCCTTTCATTCTAGAGCCTCTATGGATGACATTTGTGCAGCAGCAACTTGGGCAACTCCACATTCCTTTATCATTCATTACAAATTGGACATGGTCTCCAGGGGAAGAACATCCTTTGGCTCTATGGTGTTCAGGTATATCCTTCCATAGGGCTTCCCGGGACATAAAGTAGCTAGAGACTCTATCCCAACTGTCAAGAATGAATGAAGATTGACAACATCAGATAAAGAAGTTTGTTTCTCACTATAACGTATTCATTCTTGACATCCCATCCTCCAGCCCCCTCCAAAGACTCCTGAAGGTTCGGGTCTACTCCTGGTTTTATAGTAGGGCAGTTGCTTAGACAAAGCTTCTGCATTTCATTTCTACTGGCAAAACTCGATCTGAGGAGAAGGGAAGAGAGGCACTATCGGTAGCCTTAGCTCATGAGTTACTAGCTGTTGTGAGCTTGTTACAATGGCTGAGTCGGTTCCGAGGATGGAACCGAGACCAAACTGTCAAGAATGAATGAAGATCGACACAGATGGAATGTTATGGTAAGAACCTAACTTCTTTTTCCCACTTACCTCTTTCTTCCCATCTCCCCTCCAACATTTGAAATCTATCTGAGGAAAAATTATTTGGAGTCTTCTTGGAGTATAGAAATACCTATGCAAATGCTTCCAAGCAAAGATCTTAAGTCTTCTAGACGTTGTTGCATATTTGAGAGCCATACATGTATTTTCTCATTGTTGCTTTGTGAATTGCTTATCCAATCACTCTTCCTAATCCTTTCTAACCTCATCTAATTGATTTCTACAGTTATCATGTAATATTTTCTATGCTCTACTAATTATCCCTTTTATAATAGCAGCTTCTCTTTTTGATTCTGCTAAATACTCTACTAGTGCTGTTTTTTTGCTTAGGGATACCCTTATATCTGAAGTAGTTTCCTTCATTTGTCTTCAACCTGTGGGGAACACAGATCCGTATCGGATCCGAGCCGGCAAAGATTACTAGCATCAGCTCCGAGCTCCAGACTCCTCCCCTTACCCATAATACATCTCCCTTGCCTTCCATCCCCAGATCTCATTTGCCGCGATTTGTGAAAGCATCGTATCTCTGAAGCTCCAGTTACCAGGGTATTTTTCTTGGATTGTAAGTTTAATAAATTTTGTTTTATTAGCCATTTTAAATTAGCATAGGTACCCTTTCTCCTCTGCCATTGCTTTGGCATCGTGTGTAGGTTTGTAGTAGTTGTTAGATAGTGTAGTTTGTCTGTGTGGGGTGAGTGGGTGTGTGCTAAAGTTTTAAGTGGAAAGTTTTTCTTTTCTTTCCCTAGTATGACTGAAAAGCTTATTTTTAAGCGCTGCGCAGAGTGTGGCCATAAGCTCTACCCAACGGATGGCCACACTTTGTGTGTACTGTGTTTAGGTGTGGCCCACCTTAATGTTGACTGTGCCATCTGTGTGGGGTTCACCTCCTGGGCTTTGAAAGACCAAGTTGGCCCTTAAGGGGATTCTTCCTGCCACTGATCCTCCCTCCTCATCCTTGGCTTCAGTCAAGGTGGCTGCCGTGGCTGCCTCTTCCACTTCTCTGCCTCTGGCCTCCTCTCCCTCCAAGGCTGGGACTCAAACTCCCGCTACTAAGCTTGTGGTAGCAGAGCAGAGGAGGGGAAGAGAGCAGGAGAGACAGTCGAGGCCAAAAGAGAAGAGGAAGAGGTCTCCAGACCTCGTGTCACCCAGTAAATCTGCTGGGATCCATGACTCCCTCCGGCTCCGATCTCCAAGGTTCTCCCCATATCCGGAGGAGGCACGTCCAGTCCTCCCGGGCCTCAGCTCCCCGACCAGCCAGGTCGGAGTCTGTGGGCCTCGTCTTGGTCCACCTGGTCTCTCTCAGACATGGATCTGGATAAGATGATGAGGTGCTTTATCCCTATGCAGATCCAGATGGGGGCCTTGCCAGTTGAGGGGGCAGCTCGCTTCCCTTTTTTCAGCCTATTACTCCTTCCCCGATCCGACCTTCAGCTTCGGAGTTCTCGGATCTGAGGTTGGCCTTGGTCGGGGCATCAGCAGTCCTTGCGTCCTTAACGCTAGCAGCTGCCTGGAGCAACTCTGATCCGACCAGTTCGGATCCGAGCTGCTCTTGGAGGTGGAGCATGGGGGTCAGATCTGAGGGAGTGGTACCTTTACCATCGGCTCCGACGTTGTCGGTCCAGGCTTCCTCTCTCAGAGCTCCTGCCACTTCGGGTCTGGCTCCTATTCTCACATCAGACCCAGAGAGACAGGCCTCCTTAATGGCTTCCCAGGAGGTCCGCTCTTCTTCGGCATTCGATGTGGTAGAATGGGTCCTCTCCGTCGGATCGAGGCCCCTGACCACCCGCTCGGTCTCCACCCAGACCCCCTCTGCTCTGTCTATGGTCCCCGTCATCTTACCAGAGGGACTGCCCGTGCCCAAAGGGCCCCAGACAGTTCCCCCAGAGGAACAGATAGCTTGCGAGCACTCCCCAGAGAGCCCCATGGGAGATGTTCTTCACAAACATATGTGTAAGAGGAGGCACTTGGACTCCCCTGAGTTCCTAACCAAGGACTCAGACTTAGATGAGGGGGAGGGCTCCCCAAGGTCACCTCACGACGATGTCTCCTTTGGAAACCTCATGACTATCCTGTGCCAGAGGGGAGGTTGGTCTGCCCCCAAGCCCTCCTCTGATGAGTCTGTGTTTCTGGAGGCCTTCGGCACGGGTCCGTCTATGTCTTGGGTGTCCCCCCCCCATGGATCCTTTAGTGGATTTGATCA
This sequence comes from Protopterus annectens, assembly GCF_019279795.1. Lineage (NCBI taxonomy): Eukaryota > Metazoa > Chordata > Ceratodontiformes > Protopteridae > Protopterus > Protopterus annectens. Next base: position 425,113,125 of record NC_056733.1, on the reverse strand, counting down.
GCTCGTGGGCGTGGAAGGACCCTGATACCTTGGAGCTGATCCCCAAGTGACCCAATAAGGTTTTGAGTCCCCATATAGACAGGCCTTCCTGGAACAAGGGCTCCTCTGTGGACGCCATGGTGGTAGCAGCAGCCACAAAGAGGGAACTATCTCAGGGAAGTTCCTTGGTCCACCCTCCTGACTGAGAGTCTCGGATGATGGACCGACTAGGGAAGCGGGTGTATGCTTCAACTACCTTTTCAATAAGGCCACTGAACTAGTTGGCCCATGTCATGAGACTCCAATGCGACCTTGTGAAGGAGTTGGAGGAGTCTGCACCCAAGTCCATGTTGCAGGAGGACAAGGCTTTGTTCTCTGCGAAAATGGCCACTTTGAGAGCAGTATCAAATATGTCCATGCGACTCCTCTCCCATGCAACGGAAGGAGCGGCTAGGGCGGCTGGGTCTGGCGTTTCCATGATCCGTAACGTCTTGCTCAGTTTGTGCCAATTTGCCGGACCCTTTAAGGCGTCCTTTGCCAATGCCCCTTATGATGGCTCGACTCTGTTTTGTAAGACCATCAAGGAGATGCTTGTCCAGAGTGAGAAGGATGGGAAGAACACTGTCTGCCATCAGGATCCGCTTCTCTAACCCTCAAAAGTCCTTTTCCCAGAACCAGAGAGGGCAAAAGGAAGATCTGGTTCTGGAAGTCTCAGTATTCCCGGGACACTCAGGGCTCTTCTTCCCCCAGAGGAAGAGGGGGACAGAATGGATACTGGCCCAGAGGCCAAGGGGGTCCGCACAACTTCAGGTCTCGAGAACCTTTCTTGGACAGACCTGGGCAGCAACCCGAGGGGTTGCCCGACTGCTCTACTCTGGAGGCCGTCTGGGGATTATTGTCCTTGCACCCAGCAGCTTGGGAGTCCATAACGGACTGCTGGGTGCTGCAAATCATATCCAGAGGATATTCTAATCCCCTTCATGGGTTCTCCAACCCCTCCCAAACACCTCCTGGATGTTCCACCCATGCAAAGGGAGGCAGCAGCACAGGAAATTTCCAAGCTGCTAAGAAAACGAGCCATCAAAACCGTCCCCCCAGATAAGTCCAGATCGGGCTTCTACTCCAGGTGCCAAAAAAAAACGGGGGACTTAAGGCCCATTCTGGACCTCTCTACCCTGAACCTGTCAGTGGCCAATGAAATGTTCCGGATAATCACACTACAGTCCATCATGCTGTACCTACACGAGAGTGACTGGATGTGCTCATTAGATCTCTAGGATGCTTACTATCATGTGAAGATGCACAGAAGCTCCAGGAGGTTCCTCTGCTTCCAGCTAGGGGCCAATCATTACCAATTTTGAGCCCTACCCTTTGGTCTCGCCACAACCCCCAGGGTGTTTACCAAAGTGATGGCAGTGGTAGCAGCTCACCTGAGGCTTCAGGGGATTCAGGTCTATCCGTACCTGGACGATTGGCTCTACACTGCTCTCACCAGGCATCTACTTTCCCAAACCAGGGACTACTTTCTGACACTTGCCCTGAGTTTGGGTATCAGAATCAACACATCCACATCTCTGCTAGAACCTGTACAAGTGATAGACTACATTGGTGCCAGGATAGACACACTCCAGGGCAAAGTGTTCCTGACCTCGGAGGGAGTTCAAAACCTCAGGATGCATGTTTTGTTAATTTACCATTCTCATCTCCCGACAGCCAAATGTCTATTGAGGGCCCTAGGCTCAATGGCGGCGACCATAACTCTCCTTCCATGTGCCCGACTTCACATGCAGATTCTTCAGTGGACTTTGACAGTTCAGTGATCTTTGTTGGATTTACCACTAACCTCTCCACCTAAGTCAAGTGTGTCGTTCGTCCCTCATATGGTGGGTGAGCTCTCCGGACATTGTGGAGGGATGACCCTTCATTCCAGCCCAGGCCACAGTGACCACAGATGCCTCCCAACTTGGGTGGGGGGGGGGCATTGTTCGAGTAGGACAGTCCAAGGCCTGTGGTCCCCCGTGGAGACCAGTTTGCATATCACTGTCCTAGAGATGAGGGCGGTCCTTCTAGCGTTGCAGGCCCTTCATGCCTTTCTTCCTCTGCGGACAATTGCTATTCAGTCAAACAACGTGTCTGTAGTCTGGTACATCAACAAACAGGGAGGGACCAGATATTATCCCCTTTGTCGCGAGGCCATGAAAGTGTGGGAATGGGCGATCTCCACCGGTCACTTTCTTATCGCAGTGAACATTCCGGGACGGGCCAACATTCTAGCAGACAGGCTAAGTCGGACCATTCTGATGCCTTACGAGTGGTCTCTGAATCCATCAGTAGCGGAACAGATCTTCAGCGAGTGGGGTCAACCTTGCTTTGATCTCTTCAGATCTCCTTCCAACATGAAGTGCAGCAGGTTTTTTGCTCTGAACCCCCTGCCAGGGGAGTACCCCAGAGATGCTGTAGTTCATGCTTGGCCTTTTGGTCTTCTGTATGATTACCCTCCAGTCCCTCTCATCCCGAGGTTTCTGCAGAAAGCTTGTCGACTGGGGAACAAGGTGATCCACATTGCCCCATTCTGGCCTCTCCAGGTTTGGTTTCCCTTCCTTTGGTCTCACCTTCTGGCTCCACCTTGGATCCTAGATCCCTTTCAGGATCTGATTTCACACCCATCGGGGGTGCCTCATCCAAATCTGGACAGCCTGAAGCTCACTGCTTGGCTGCTCTGGTTTGCGTGATTGCTAGGACTCCCTGACTTTCCTCCTCAGTTAAGTCTGTTTTGGTAGCTGCTCATAAGTCTTCAACCAAAAAGGTTTATTGCAGCAACTGGAAACATTTTTCTTTTTGGGCCTCTCAGAGGAGTTTGGATCCTTTCACGGCTCCTTTTTCCACTGTTCTTGATTTCCAAGCTGATATTTTCCAGCATGGAGCTAGTTCTTCTACTGTCAAAGTTCAATTGGCTGCCATTTCTCATTTTCATTTGGGCGAGAATTCTGCATCATTGACATCTTCTAGACTGTGTAAAGCCTTTATTAAAGGCACTTTTTTGCTATGCCCCCTAGTCAAAGATCCTGTCCCCCTGTGAGACCTTACTATGGTTCTTCAAGCTCTGGTCGCTCCGCCTTTCAAGCCTGCCGCTACAGTTGATCTAAACTTTCTATCATGGAAAACAGCTTTTCTGGTCACTGTTACCTCTGGTAGGAGGCCTTGTCCATAAAATTCCCATTCATGATTTTGCATAAAGATAGTTTCCCTTGGCATCAATCCATCCTTTCTTACTAAGGTGGCATCACCAGTCAATATCAATCAGACTATAAACATGCCCGTGTTCTTTCCCAATTTTACCAACAAAATGGAATACAAACTACACATTGGATGTTCACAGACAGTTACGATTCTATTTACACAGGACAAAAACTTTTCGTAAATCTAATCAATTGTTTGTTTCATTCTATAGACCCTTTTCGGGCAAACCTATTTCTAAGATCACGATAGCTAGATGGATTTCTTCATGCATCCTGCAGTTGTACAAGGACAAACGCATGTCTCCTCCAGGTCAGGTTAAAGCTCATTCCACCAGGTCCATGGCTACATCTGCAGCTTTCTGGTTTAGGGTATCTTTAGATGACATTTGCTCGACAGCTACTTGAACCTCATCTCATACGTTTATCTCCCATTATAAATTGGATTTGACATCTAGAAGGAGAGCATCCTTTGGCTTTGCGGTGCTCAGGAATATCCTTCCATGAGGGCCACACAGGAGTTTAGTAGCTGGGGACTCTGTCCCACAGGTTGAAGATCAAATGAAGTAAACTACTTCAGATAAAGAAATTGTGTACTCACCATAACGTTCCATCTGAGTAGTTGTACTTTGTCTTTAACCATCCCTCCCTACTTCCCCCGGACCTTTGGAGCATATTATCAGGTCATATTATAAGTGTAAGTTCAGCAAACTCGATCTGAGCATGGAAGGCAAGGGAGGTGTGTTATGGGTAAGGGGAGGGGTCTGGAGCTTGGAGCTGATGCTAGTAATTTTTGCCGGCTCGGATCCGATACGGATCCGTATTCCCCACAGGTTGAAGACAAATGAAGTACAACTACTCAGATGGAACGTTATGGTGAATACATAACTTTTTTCTTTCTCTTTACCTACACACTGATCTCAGACCTTGATAAGAAAGGCAATCTCTAGCTTGCAGTCCAAATGAATTCTTGACCTCTTCCCATTCTGTTACCTTTCCCTGTGTGGTTATTTGCTCCCAATACCTTATTTCCTTTGCCAGTTTTCTCCATTAAATTTCCGACACCCTCTAGCCTATTCTCTGTACCCTTAATTGCAGTCATCCCTATCGGGGTATTCTCCTTTCTCCATTACCGCGTTGGCTTACTTCTTAGAATACTTTCTGCTACTTTATGAATATAATAATCTGTATGGTTATTGTTCTCCTTAAGGAGAATAATAACCATACAGAATATGGTTATTGTTCTGTTTAAGTATCTGCATACAGAATCCCACTCTCTCCTTGTTTCTTGATCTTCCACCTATAGATCTTAAACTTTAAGAAATATTGCTAGAATAACAGACTTTGCCTTAGCATGCATGTTCTTAAGTACATGAAGTCTTAAACGCAAAAGTTTGCCATTGATTGCAGTCTTCAACATTTAATTAGTGACACTTGAGACGACTGTCATATTCTTTGCTCAAGAATCAGTGGCAAAGCCAAAAATGTAATGAAGGACAAAGGTCCAAATTCAGGAACAATGCATTAACAAAACGGGTATTGCATCAACCAGTAATTGCTAAACATTAAGTATGAAACTTAATGCTGACATTGTTGACTGACCATAATTCTCAGTGATTTGCCAAAAAATTAAGCACTTTAAGAGGGACAGAGCAAAAATATATGAATCAGGGACATCCTGCAAAATCAGAAATGGCTGAGAAGTGTGCCTTAAGCTGAGACACCCATGATATATGCCGGTGGTATGCTTGCATAAAGTTAAATAAATAATATAAATTCAGTAAGTTAGTAATTAATATTTCATTCTGTAACTGCAGCAGTCAGCCCAGCCGTCAAGGTATTTTTTTTAATTGGCATAATCATAGCATCCTGTAAGAAGTGTGCAATTAAGACATTTTGTGCTTAAAACTATTTAAAAAATTTCACCAAGTTAGTTTTAAACACATTGTCTTTAATTGCACACTTGTAGACCACAGCATAAGCAAACATTATGATGGAGTCAACAGTAACAGCCGTGGGAGCTGAACTCTGACAGACAAGATCAGTGCTAATACAACTTCTGTGGGAGCTGCAGCAGTCTGCCAAACCATAAAGTTTCTTTTGTAATTGGCATAATTTTTTTTTCATTTGTTTATGCTGCAGCCTGTGAAAATGTGTGCAGTTAAGACAGTGTAATTTTAAATACAAACTGCCTCTTAATTGCACACTTCTTTCCAGCAGATTGAAGTATAAACAAATATTACAATGGAGAGTAACAGTTAAATAAAAAAGAAAATATCACAGCAGAAGTTGGATAGAATTAATTGTCACTTTAGTAGTGTTTCAATGGTAAGAAACTGGTTGCTGTCAACAAATAGCAGCATTTGTATATTTTTAGTGAACCTACTTGACTCTCTGGCAACTGTCCTGTTTTACTTGGTGTCCCATACAAGGATGACTTGAGTGGCTGACTTGAATCTCTGGCAGCTCTGTTCCTTAACATGGAGTTATGCATGGATGCAACAGGTAGACTGATAATGTAAAACAGCTGCTAGATGAGAATCAGAACAGCGCTGCTGCATTATCTGGTCACTGACATATGGGCAAGGTGAGCAACACTTGTGCATGGAAAGGACATGTGGTATACCAGTGCAGACACAGCTTACAAAACTAAATCCACAATGTGCAGACCAACCTGATGAGCCCCCTCCCCACAGCTGTGGGCCCTGGGTGGCTGCCTGAAGTACGTCTATTATAATTTGTCATTGGCCTCAATAGTGCCTGGATTTATAAGCCTTTTGCTTTCTTTCACCGGGATAGAGTCTCTGGTTGCTACTGTGTAATTCCTGGCTAGTACATTTATTCCCAAACCAAAGCTGAGAGATTTTCGTAGGTGAATCCCTGAAGGCACGTTTTTTTCTGTGTACTAACAGGGCAAATGCTAGCTAGGAAACTGTCCGGCTGTTAAGCTTTATTTTCCCAGATAAAGTTGGCAAAGCAATTAAGAAAAGATCATTTCTCATTTTTTAGTGGTTGGTCAGTAATATTGCATTTTATTGTGACAGTGCTACCAAGGCTTTACATTATTATTTAGGGCAATTCTCTTGGGTGTTGCTGATGCAATGGGCTGGGGCTTAGACATTTTGATGTCTTTTGCCTCTTTTTCATGTGGGCTTTTGCAGAGTATTTGAAACTATAGCTTCATCCCCAGTCCACATATTATAAAATGTTACACTAGATACCTATTCCAGTGCAAGAGAGTGAGAAAGGCTTTACAAATGCCATTTGTTTTGTATGTTGTCAGATGCTGTTAGCCGTGTAATTGGCTCATAGCTTGGTGTTCTGTATGTAAAAAAACAAAGGTCAAGAAAAAAGGTTTTTTTTGTTTTAGTGTTGGTGAAGTATTGACCATAACAATAAGATATTAATATACTTTTCCCAATTTTATTTCTCTAGTTAATGTGGTAGCGTGAATGGGTGAAAGGTGATTGCAGTAATCCACTCTCCCTGTGTTCACAGGACACTTGCTATATTTTTAACTGTTTATACAGATGTGTACACAGTCTTTGCTTTCCCGCCTTACTGAGCTAGAATAGTCCAGTTTCAGAGCTTGCTGATCCCTGGACTTTGTTTGCAGTTCCTGTTACTGATTCTTTACCTAATTTGGAAGAGAGGAAGTTCCCTTGCTTACCAGTGGGAGTGGGAAGCATTGAGCTGCCTGTTGGTCCAGTTTTGTGAGGTTTCAGCCAGCAACTTGTAGTTTATTGGTGGTTTTGGGCCAGTTCCTAGCTTCTTTCAGCCCCCTGATATAAAAAATGCTAAATGGCGTTTTTGGCTTGTACCTACTCAACACAGATCCTCGTGGTGGCCAGCAGAGTAATCCAAGCTTCAGAGAGCTGAAAAAGCGACTTTACCTGATTTAAGTATATTTTTTGTGGCTTTCCACTTCTATTTATCTAGCAACTGTATTTCGCCTGCTTGCTGATACATTGTTATTGTTTATTCTGCATTTATTCTGTTATTGCACTTGTTTCTCAGTTTGTTACTTTTAAAATCTGTAACTGCTGCAAATTGTTTGTGTAGGCTGTGATAGCTGATTTATAGCATTTATAAGTGTTTACTGTATCTGTTTCTGCTTGTTTTCTGAAAAAAAAAATCTCTTGTTTTCCGCCTTACTGAGCTAGAATAGTCCAGTTTCAGAGCTTGCTGATCCCTGGACTTTGTTTGCAGTTCCTGTTACTGATTCTTTACCTAATTTGGAAGAGAGGAAGTTCCCTTGCTTACCAGTGGGAGTGGGAAGCATTGAGCTGCCTGTTGGTCCAGTTTTGTGAGGTTTCAGCCAGCAACTTGTAGTTTATTGGTCGTTTTGGGCCAGTTCCTAGCTTCTTTCAGCCCCCTGATATAAAAACGCTAGCAGCGTTTCTTGTGTTTAGCTGCTGCTACCGTTGCACACTAGGGCAGCCGGTTAAGCAGATTTAAACTATTAGGGCTACCTAAATTCCACTCTTCAAATTTTCCCTTAAAACTACCTTCCTCGAACTATACTACTGATCTAATCAGCATATCCTATAACTAAATAGATCATCTCTACCTGACTCTAAGTAGCCTATTCTGTATCTGTCAAGCCTAGCACTTGCTCCTACAGTACTTATCACCGAGATACAGCACTCTTGTTATAGATAGTACCCCAAAAAGGCAAACCCCATTTCTCGGACACCCACATCCCACGGAATCTCTTTTTAAAGTTTTTTGTCTATTCCTTCTAGCATGTCGAGGGATCAGTTGCTAGTATCCTCTCCTGCTCAGCTGGTGAACCTGGGAATATTGAGGCAATGTTACAATTGCCTCATGTACACTGAACAACCCTCTCCTCCTCCCACAAAACACAAATACATGCGAGAGATGCAACTATACGGCCAAACTGGAGGCTGAGCTCTCTCAACTTAGGACTGGCAAGACCAGACAGGAGGAGAAGGTTACCACACACACTATAGACCCAGTCTCACAGAGTACCATCACAACCTCAAATCATACACATAAACACACAAAGACATACTCGGAGGCTCTGATCAGAAATCTACCAAAACAGCAGAGGCCACCAAAGCAGACACCCAAACAACCACCACCTCAGAACACAACACCTGCAACACATAGACCTCACAGTCAGGGTGTCAAACAGTCACAGCCCTTAAGGCCAAACACAATGCCAGACACACTAGTCATTGGTGACTCCATAGTCAGACCCACTGATGTCCCGCTCACCAGACTGAGTAAGGAGAGTTACAGTAAGCTGCCTGTCGGGCGCTAGAATCCGCCACATAACGCAAGCACTCAGGTCTCTCAACAGCAGGTACAAATATGACTCAGTCATTGTCCACCCTGGTGTAAACGACCTCAGACGTACCTCCTTGGACTACATGAAAAGAGACATTGAGGAGCTCTCTGATTATGTAGCCCAGGCAGGTATGACCCTGACCTTGAGCAGTATCCTACCTTCACCAAGAATGATGGCACAATACAGAGATAAGATGATCAGCTTTAAGAATTGGCTTAAACTCTGGTGTCATTCAAAGGAGATCCAATGTCTGTCTGCCTGGGATGACATGCTGGACAAGCCACGCTGCTTCACAAGGGCGGCTTGCACCTGTCACCCTGGGATTCGGATATTGGCAAAGGCTCTTGCCACCCCATAGTGTCTTTTAGGCAAGGCTCAAATTCTAAACCTACCACCCTAGAACACAAAAAGGAAAAAAACTAAGGGTAATGCTGCTCAATGCCAGAAGTCTAAATCTCAAAATGCACGCACTCGAGGCCCTTCTCAGTATGGAGAACATTGATGTCTGTGCTGTGACAGAAACCTGGTTCAAGGCTCCTGAGAGCACCCCAGCACTAACAGGTTTTACCTCATACCATGCGTTCCAGCCCCAAAATCCGGACAATACCAAGAAAGGGGGGGGGTATCCATATTCATCAAGGACACCCACACCTCAAGACTGGTGGCAACGCACGATGCATCGGAGACCATCCAGGTGCAATTAACCATAGGCAAGACTGCTCTGCAAATTGTAGCATGTTACAGGCCACCCTCACACAAACTCAGGAACCTCACATGGCTTTCCTGAAAACACTGGAGGGGATAAATGTATCTCCAAACACCATCATACTAGGTGACTTCAATTACCCTAATATAGACTGGGAACACTACTCAAGCCCAAACACCCTAGCCCAAAAGTTCCTGGAATTCATAAACTCAAATGCCATGGAACAACTAGTCACCATCCCCACAAGAGGAGAAAACATACTTGATCTCATCATCACGAACATGGAAGCACAATGTTCAACACCGGAAGTATACCCCTCACTGGTGAGATCAGATCACAAACTAATCTTGCTGGAGGTCCTCATCCCACCCCCACCTGAAATAAAAAGACCACAGTTAAAAACTTCTCGGCCGACTTCACACTTCTAAAGACTAGTGTGGTCTCCTTTAAGGCCCCGAGCCAGCGGAAAACAGTACTCAAGCCGCTGAATCACTTACAAATGCCTTCTACCAGCACCTGCAGGACTGCATGGATAAGGCAATCCCAAGCAAAACAAAGACTCTTTGTACCAAGGGCAAGCGTCCAGTCTGGTGGACCCCAGCCATAAACAAACTCTACAACAAAAGGAGGAAGCTACTACAAGATAGAGCAAAATCCTTAAAAGGTAAGACACCTTTGATCACTATAAGTAAAAAGCTAAGAGCTCTCATAAAATCATCCAAAGCAAATTTTGAGAGAAAAATAGCTAAAGACTCAAAAGACAATCATAAGGCCTTCTTTAGCTATGTTAGAAACCTGGGAGGAAACTCCCAGATATGCTCAGAACTAGTTCAAAATGATGTGAAGATTACTGATCCTACAGAAATTGCCAACATACTGGCTGACAGGTTCAGTACAAACTTCTCCCCCCCTCCCCCCCAAAAGGAGAGATATCTATACCAAATGGTTGCAGCCCCACAAACATCTCAAGCCCAAGTGAGAACTGCTCTCTCCAAAGCAAAAACACAGCATCCATGGGACCTGATGGTGTCCCAGGCTGTGTGCTCCACGAACTCAATGAGGAATTAAACCCACAGCTAGGACAGCTGTTTAATCATAGTCTCACCTCTGGATACGTACCCAGGGAGTGGCGCACTGCGACTGTGGTACCACTTCACAAAGGCGGTGCCTCCACAGACCCTGGAAATTACCGGCCCATTAGCTTGACAAGCCTTATCTGCAAAGCTATGGAGAGGATCATAATGGACCTCATAAATAAAGACATAGGAATTTGCAGACTTTGGATCCAACCCAGTTTGGCTTTGTCAAAGGCAGATCATGCCTTTTAAACTTGGTTGACTTTTTCGAAACAGTCACCAAAGCCATTGATGAGGATAAGGCAGTCCATACAGCCTACCACGATCTGGCAAAGGCCTTCGACACAATACCCCACTCGGGTATCATTGAAAAACTCATCAGCTTAAATGTTAACCCATACATCACAAGATGGGTTGCAAACTGGCTGAGTGACAGAACCCACAGGGTCAGAGTTGCTGGCGCCATGTCAGACTCGAAGCCTGTCACAAGTGGTGTCCCACAGGGCTCAGTCCTGGGCCCACTCTTGTTTGGCATCTACTTTTCAGTACAAGCAAACACAGGAGGGTTATGGCTGACAAAGTTTGCAGATGACTGCAAACTGGGCCGTGGTCAAACACATCTGACACAGATATCCTTCAGAAGGGTCTCACAGAAGCGGATGACTGGTGCCAGAGCCATGGCCTAAAGTTAAATGCCAAAAATGCATAGTCATACCCTTGGGAAAAACAAGGTTACCCCTAGCTACCATATAGGTGGTAATCCTCTGAGCACAGAAGAAGTTATCAGGGACCTGGGGACCCAGGTTTACAGTAGCCTGTCATTCGACACCCATGTAGCTAAAGTAGTTAGGAAGACCTTCTACATTGCCCACCTTATCATGAAGGGATTCACATCTAGATCAAGGGAGGTCATAGTCTCCCTATACTCATCACTCATCAGACCAATGATTGAGTACAATGCCCCATTCGGAATGTATCTGACCCGACACTTGCAGCAGCTGGAGAGGCCACAAAAGTTCCTCACCAAAAGGATAAAGGGTCTCAAAAATCTGTCCTATGCTGCCTGACTGAAAGAACTCCAGCTCTATTCAGTCGCTTACCGCTTGCTCAGAGGTGACCTTTGCCTGACATACAAGGCCATGTCTAACCCAGATTTGATGAATATGCTTCACCTCAAAAAATCTAGATCCATCAGAGCCACAAGGGCGGGAGACTTAAACCTCGACACGGCTATTAATAGGGCGTGCTGGAGGGATAGATTCATCACCCAAAGACTCCCTATGCTGTGGAACAAAATCCCGGTATATGTGAGGCAGAGCACCTCGCTGGCCTTGTTCAAGAGAAATCTTGACCAATGGATGGGAGATCGCAGATATACTCCAGGGATTACCTCAGTGTCACTGCTAGACAGAGGCGCAGCAAAATAATGGGTATAGTTCCCCATACAAAAGGGGTGGCGTAAGCCACAAAACTATGGGCTAGGCTTATAAATGCCCTCGGGCAGATAGCCTAGTATGAACCTATGAACCTATGACACATTTCCAGACAGAAAAATTGCTTATACAGAGCTCAAGTGGATGGCAAGTTGTTTACTGGCTGTAATTCTTTATAACCTTTAGGGGATGCTAGAGTGGAATCAGGACAGTACTTTTTCAGTGATAATACCAGGTTGTGAACTTCACTCTGAAAGTTGGAGAGAAGGCTCACAGTTACTTGTCTTTATACAGCCTTCTCATTAAACCACTAACGCAGTTCCACGTCTACGTGTCCAGTGTTGTAGCTGCAGGAGACGATGTGTCATGGTGCTCATCATAACTAAAACCCTCTGTCTGGTAAGATGCCAGTAGGAACCAGCTGCAACAATTAAATGAAGAAGTGAGACCTGAGAAAACTACTGAATGTCTGTTTTTCCAATGCATCATGTAGCTCTGTTTTCATAGTACTGTGTTGGAGGTGGTTAAAGGTCATGGAAAACTGAGAGCAGAGCTGTTAGGTGAACATGGCTCTCTCAGCATAAACCAGAGTAGGAAAAGCCTATATGCTAAACACATTTTTTTTCTTGATAGATGCCTGTAGTGTAACACTAAGCTTTTCCGCCTGACTCGTACACACTAAGATTGCTACCTTTGAAGATGAGAAAAGTGGAACTTTTTTATGGAATTTGAGATTTTACAGGACTGATCTTATCTACAACCAGAGCAAAGCACTAAATCTCACTTTTTTGCCAAAATAAAAGCTGTTTTTTTGTAGGATGTTTGCTTTTGTTGACTCATAAATATCCAGGTATTTCAAAATAAGTATTTCAGACAACTATTACAGGAAACTTGGAGATATTTGTGGTCATAGCATCTTGGAAAAGTTGCCATTTTTTCAGGTTTTTTCACAAGATGTATGTGCACAAATATGGACTGTTTTGCATAAAGGAGTGCAGGTAATAACTCAAAAACTCACCTTTCATCATTTGTAGACCATACCAGAATGCAAAGGAGATGTACATCATGTTAACAGTTGTCTTAAGAGCTACTGTGTGTAGAACCTCCACTCACCCAAGTCTAGCATCAGTGACTAATTTATACCAAGTAGCCAGTAAGTAGAACACTTCAAGTGAACAGCATATTGTATTAACTTCCACATGTGCAGTATGTGCACCTTACCGTGACCCATATATATTAATCAGTCACATTGTTGGCTGTTACAGATAGTCCTAAATATATGTTGCCTTTTGATTAAAGCTGGGCTCTGGCTTTGGACTTTTTGCTGTGTTGCCTTGCTTTATTTTTTGCTTTTCTCTTCCTAATCCACAGTATTGTATCCTCTTTTTGTAGCCTGCAGCATGATTTGTGGAAAAGACTCTCTCATTCCAAGAAAAAAATTATTGAAATTTCACACATCATCATCAACTACACTTGCCTACAGCCAATTTTGGAGAACAGGTAACTGGCGACTAATATGTTTATTTGTATTCAAACACACACACGAAAACAGTGAAGGCTTCTGAAGTAGGAATAGCAGCAAGAGTTAATGATGGAGCATTAAACTCATGTACTTTATTGCTTTTTGTGTAAATTTCAGACATATGATTTCTTGCCTACTAAAATGATAGACTTTAGCAGAGACATGTTGTAGTTTGTCACTGTAGTGATGTGAATCAGCAGAACATATGTGTAAGGTGGAAATTAATTATGTTCCAGTCTGGCAGTGGTTCTTTGTGGTCTCTGTAGCATCCAGAAATGCTGTACGAGCTCTAGCTCTGCAGACCAAGTGCATACTTTTGAGACAGAGGTTATGAGGACCACTGATAGTTTGTATGCTTCCAGAATAATATAGAATGTAATAAATAGTTCATCCACGTTTTTCAGTCTTGAGTTTTAGTAAGGTATTTGAAATGCTCCAGCTTTCTTGCGATTCAGTACCCTTTGCTTTGATGGGAAAGCAGGTGAATGACGTTGTTCATAGTTAATGCCATTGCTTATATGTGACTGGTCACATAAAAGCAGCTTGTTTTGTTGTTATGTAGGAATGCACTACTTTACAGCTGTCGCTGCATGGCAGAAGGATGTAAGGGATGGACAGGCTGAATAAAGATGGGATGGAGATCTCAGAAGACCTAGGAAAAGCTGAGGTACTGAATAAATCTTTTGCTTCATTCTTCACAAATGAAGCAAGAGGTGGATGCCATGCTGGAAGGGAGGCAGGGCTGAATGAGAAGAACACTGAACAGATGACAACATAGAGTCCATCGAAATCTGGTCAGTGTGTAAGTAAACCCCCTGATGGAGATAAGCATTAGATCTGTTTAGACCTGGAGGACAGCAATTGTGTTACCCTGTACAAGGGGTAAGCCCAGAAAAAAAAAATCTGAAACTGTAGGCCTTTTAGCTTAATAACAGTGGCAAGAATGGAGAGAATCCTGAGGGGAAGACTAGTAGCTTTTTAGAGGACAGCAATATCCATGATATGAACTAGCATTCGTTCATAGTCCAAAAGATCTGTCAGTCAGATTATGGTGAGAAGAACAGTTTCAGGAATTACAAACGTAATTAGTTGAGTACCACAGTGGTCCTTTCTGATGCCTGGTACTCTTCATTATATTTGAGCAAACAGAATCAGATTCTTCACTGTTGACACACATGTGCAGCAGTGGGGGATGGGGTAATTGTCTAGTGAATGATTCAGAAATAGGACAGTCAAGGTTCAGTGCATGTAAATATGAGTACTGCACTTGGGCCTTAAGAACCCTGGTGTGAAGTACCATCTTGAAGGAGTAGAATAAATGATTCCAAAGCAGGAAAAGGATTGATGGATGTTGGTCTCACATGGATTGGACCTTCGTGAGCACAGTAAGAGGGAAATAACACTTATGACAGCAACAAAATGAATGCTCCTTAGGGAATTCATTTCGGAAACAAGTGGAAATGATTCTGCTCTACAGGGGCTTGATCAGACCACACATTGAGTAACTCTATATACTTCTGACGGCCATGTAAGGAAAAGAACATCAGGGTTCTTGAATGACTTAAGAAAAGACCCAAGGAGAGGAGTGGAGTGGTGTAGAAGGAATATGACTAGGGGCTAGAAGAGTAGAGGTTTTCTCGCTTGAAACCTGAAGAGACGGGGGGAGTGATATTGTTGCATAAGATCATCTATGGGAGATGGGGAGGGGCCATTCTGATCAAGAATGGCAGATGGAAAAGGAAGGGAAGCAAACCACAGACTGTAGGGACTAAATCCTTTTGGAGTCTATGAAAGTGCTTTTCATAGAGAGAATTTTGGAACGGCAGAATGAACTACCAGATTGGCAGGATGATAGAGAATCCAGTGAGGCATTCAATATGACGAAGGTCTGGTGGGAAAAGGGCAAGAAAGAAGAGAGAGAGGAGGAAAGGAAGGTAGATAAGACACTTCAAAATGGCAGACAAGGCTGCATACATATGAAGAAAACATATACTGATTGCTGTGTTGAGAAGGGAAGTGTACGCCTTTGAGATTCCCTTTTGTCTTTATGCTTTTCACTGCTGTATCTTTCAGCTCAGAAAAAATTCAAACCTTCGTAGAGGACTTCCTACAGACTTTCACAGCTTTGCTTCATGAAAAGAGGTAAGTGTGTATATGGGAATGATGAGCTTCTCTGTCCATGTAAAGTCTGACAGATTTGTTACTTCTTTTGAAAACTGGAGCCAGATGAGTTATGCTTTTCTTCTGTCATTTTGCCACTGGCAGCAGTTGTTGATTTTTTGCAGATGATTGCACTGATTTTACATTTTCTATTGCAGGTTAAGCGGGTTGAGATTTTTTTGTGCAGCATTTTAGACTATATGTAATATTTGGTGAAGATTATAATGAAAGCCAAAGGATGTTTATGCAAGGGTCACATTATCAGTGCAACCAACAAGAATGAATTTGCATGTTGCTACAGATAAAAATGCTTGTCTGTCTGTTAGATTTTGGTGATCTCCAGTATTAGTCAGTGCACAAGTGGTAACATCAGCCATGTGAGAAAAGAGCAAGAGATATGAAATTTGCAGAGAGTGTAAAAAGAAAAGACAAGTGAAAATATGCCACAGAACCATCGTCAATGGCTCCTAAATGTGCAAGAGGCTAAAAGCATGGAATTAAATAATTATAGAGTAAGAGGCATCAGCAGAGGGAGGAAAAGGAAGCTTGTATTTTTCTGAGGACCATGTATTGAGACCAGATCAGGAACACAGCATTCATTCATGAACATTATGTCTATGCAAGGTATATATGCTGAAGATAGTCCAGCTGAGCCAGTTAATATAAATGGGGCATTTAAGACAGCGGTCATTTTGTGTAGGACTTTCTCTTAAATGTGCATTAGTACCATGACAGTTGTAGCCATTTGAGGGTGGTGGTTATGTATATGGGGTCAGACTAGCTGTGAAGTTCCAGGTTTGAACTGTCTTAATTATATCTCAAACCCATTTTGTCTAAGGAAATATCACATAGATGTAGCATTGCTACCCAAATAATTAGAACACCATTTAAGTAGATTAGTACACACATAAACTGTTTCTTAAGTTACTTTCATTGTGAAAGAGGAAGGGATCTGAAGTGCTATGATAAAATGTCCAGTAAGCTTGATGGCAACAGTCAGCCATTCATTCATGAATGTTGACAGTCAATTAGATATTTGGACTATTTGACCCAGCATATCTGCAGTATAAAGAGCATCTTGGGGAAGCAGGGACTAAAAACACAGACCGTACTAAACCATGCTTAATACAAATGAAGTCGGATGTTGGGGTCTGTTGGTTAGAGTTCCCTTAGTTTATTATACTTTCTGCTGTAATTCTTAGTTCTGAATTAATAAAGGTTTGGTATTACCTGCAAATAGTGAAAGAGCAATGTGCAGCCCTAAGGCATAGAGGGATGAAGCCCTAACTATCATCCAGATGATCCATGTTTGTGTGGTTGCACTGTTGCTGTTGGAGGTGGAGGTGGGGGGCTGGGCAAGGGAAGTATTCGGCTTGAGTTATTGATATTTACTCATCCAACCTGCAAGGAGGAAGGAAGCTATACCCACTGCATTAATGACACTTACTGGCGGGTGAGTGATCTCTCATGGAAGGGGCTCACCAGCCCAGGCTTACCATGTTGCAGTGTTGAGCACACCAGTGAGCTCAGGAGGTGGACCATACCTGTCTCCATCCAGACAGTGTGGAGTCCACAGCCCACCTGCAGTGAGAAGATATTGGGTCAAAGAGGGGAGATGATGTTGAACTTGCATCTGGCTTTCTCTGTCATAGCTGTCTCTGTCCTTCTAGAGGAAGGAACGGTAAGGCTCCTTTCAAGGGGACAAATGGATTGTAGATTTCTCTCCCGGTCCTAGGATGCCAGCCTCTCACTATCTGGAAGGAATGAATGAGTCTGTGGAGTGCAGAAAAGGAGATGTTGGTCAAGTGCTGCAGTAGGAGTTAAAAAACAAAGGAGAGAACAAGATAACTAAGTGGATGTGTACTTAATAAACTTGTTGAATAACTGAAAACTAAAAGAATCAATACTCGACAGAAACATCAAATTGCTCAGTAGTTGTTGACACTAAACATCTTTTACATATTTTTCATGTCACATCTTTCCTGCTAATTTCTTGTGTGTGTAAATGTGATGAAAACTGTGCTAGGCATGCATCTTTTCCATGTTGTTTCTTGTCTGTAATTTCTGCCAGGTTTAAATATGATGGGAAATTTGAGTGACCACAGTCTGGCATATGATTGTACATTATTAAAGGCATCACTTACCTCACATCTTTTCTTTGACATGCATTTATATATAGCAGATATACATTAGGTGTAGGCTGTGGCCTGTAGTGTAGTTTGCTTGTAGGGCATAACCAGATCCTATCCAGTGAATTGCTAACTGTATTGTCTTTTGCCACCAGACAGTATTGACCACTTATTGTGAAGTACTGCTGTAAAAACCATGGCATTAGGTGTGTCACTGCTTTATTGCAGGTTTCAAGAGCGTCTTTTAACATAATCAGTGCGGTCTGCATGTCCTCTAGTTTTGGGGGGCTTCTTGTTGTGCTTTTGTAGATCACCTCTCCTGCTTGCCTTCATTCTCCTAGTTTCTAATGCCTTGCAAGGGTTGTGTGAAATATCAAAACCCCACTAGTCCTTTGTAGGATAGTCAGCAGGATTCTGTGTAGTCTCTGCGGCTCATCCTCCTTCAGTCCTCTTATTGTTCTCTTCCTTCTCCTCATTCTTGTCCTTATCTGCCCATCGTCTTCTTGCTCCTATTCTGCCTCTCAGATTAGTACACTCCCCCCTTCTTTTTTTTTTTAGTCAGATAGTTTTTATTTTAAACGCATTACATAATGAATACTTGTTTACATTGTAAATATTAGATTGCTAACTATATACAGTATTTACATTTTGCCTGACACAGGTAGCCCTTGATAGCAATACGTTTAAAATACAGATAGTAAATCATAGTATAATATACATGAATTATCAGGAAGGGACTGGTTCCATTTGCAAAGTGTACTCCCCCCTTCTTTTTGAGTGATTACTGCAGAGTATTTGTTTTAAGCTTTTACTTGCTAGGAGCATAAGAACAGTACTAGACAAGCAGTCACAGGGAACATAAGATGCCTAACCATATGTACCTTTAAGTTGGCATACTTTTCTACCCTTTTCAAGCACTTAGTTCCCTGACTTACTTGTATGTTTGCCTGTCCCAGGCTACTTAATTTCTTTCCTTCATTGCCTTCTTTAAAATACTTGAAGGAGGCCTTCTTCCTTAACTTGATGCCTGCTTTAAGATGTTTTTACCCTTCCCCTTTGGCTTTTTAATGCACTTCATAATCACACCATAGTCCCTATGTAACACTGCCAATGATTCTCCTCTTTGTCATATCCCTGTATCCCATTTCTATGATAGCTGTCTTCACTTCTTTAGTGAGCCAGACAGCGTTTGTTTTTACTTTTTGTCTAGGCAGTTGTTTTTTATCCCTTTCTGTATGTCCCAGACCTCCCTTTTATGTTTTTCTTTAGCTCTTGCAATTTTTTTGCTATCCTGTCAGTTCGAGATCTTGTTGCTCCCAGTGTATTGTAATCAACTCCTGTGTAATTTTAGACCTTTTACCTCTGTCTCATTTCCCATTCCTTCTTGGCTGGTGTGAACCATACCTTTGCATGAGTTGTAT
This sequence comes from Protopterus annectens, assembly GCF_019279795.1. Classification (NCBI taxonomy): domain Eukaryota; kingdom Metazoa; phylum Chordata; order Ceratodontiformes; family Protopteridae; genus Protopterus; species Protopterus annectens. The sequence continues at coordinate 425,094,149 of NC_056733.1, read as the reverse complement.
GACCCATTAAGTTGTAGATGCTACCCCACACACACACACACACACACACATCTACATGAAGCAAGAAAGAGGATTATTCCTTTCATCATTCCTTCCAGGGCATTTTGTTCATATTCTTTCAGGTGGAGTTCTTTAGTCTGTCTTTTCTAGATCTCTTGTATGACATGATACTTACTGTACTTTGTATGTTGCAGACTGATATTTTCCATCATAACTTTCTTTCTTTGTCTATCTCTTGATTCAATATCTAAATAGCTTGTATTCCTCTGTGTTTGTACTTGGTGACCTGTAAAGGGCATCCATGCCTCAGCTTTTCTGTTTTGCTTCAATCAGTATAGTGTTTAGAAGCTTACCTTTAATTCTTTACTTTCTCATCTGTCTTCTTGCCACCTTGTCCTTGTTCCTTCATCTCCTCTTTTGTCACCTTCTTCTGTAGTACTTTCTTATATATAATGCTTCCCCTCCACCATACTTGTCCAGCTCATCTTTTGTGAATAGCCTGTACCCCTGTATCACCCGTCCTACTCCTTTCTGTTATTAGCCCATACTTACGTTGCTAGCCCAACCATGCTCACCTCTCTTTCTTTTCCAATATCTCCATTCCTAGTCATCTGAGGCTGGTAAAACATAACCTTTGACTTTCTTCCCCTTCCCCTTTCCCGTTTTTCTGTCCTTTGTCTTTTCCTTTCCTATCTTCTCATTCTTTTGGACTAGACAGTTAAGATTTTAAGCCCATGCCATCACATATAAAATGGCAGAAGTGGCCTTCATCCTGCTGTCACTGCTGTTGCATTCTTTCCTCATCAGTCAGGCAGTCTTACTAATTTATTCCCTTCCATTGCCGCTCTTCCCTATGCCCTCTTGCCCTCCCATCCCATCCTTGTAATTTTTCTAAATCTTTTACTACTTTGTAATTTTCTGAATCTTTTGCTACTTCCCTCTTGCTGTCTTCTGGGTCTTTCTTATGCCATCTTCTACTACTACTGCTTCCATTCCTTGTAACATTACCCTACTTTGATATTTTTCTTTTTCCACACAGAATTGTCATTTTGACCTCCATTTTCCATCTCTTGCTAAAGGTGCAGTCATACTAATGTGCTTTTCCAGCACCATTTTACCAGTGTATTTCCATGGGGATGGTGAGCAAAAGGGCTGATGTGAAGCAGATAACTTTAGAACAGGTGCTTACCTTCCCAACTCCACCTATTGCATTCCATTCTTTCTTATCCCACTCCCTGAGGTGGTATTTTAACTGATTAATCCTTTCTAATCATACTGACAGTCACCTCTGAGAGTGCTAGCATGATTTCCTAACACCTCATACCCCATACATTCCTGTTGCATGTTTGGTCCTCTCCAGTGGTCCTGTATGTTGCTTCTTCTTCTCCCACCTTTTTGATGGACAGGGGCTATGACCTCATGATCTACATCACTTCTGACAATTTGTATATAATGGTACAGGCTTTAACTCTGAATTGTTTGCTCCAATTATTATATGATTTTTGAATGCCCTTTAAAGTAAATGCGCACTGCTATGTCGGGCAGCAGCCACACCTGCCACACCCAAGTAAGCTTTATACTGTTAGAGCTGCTGTTACTGATCAGAGTTATAATCACTGGTTTCCCAGGATTTTACCCACAACAGTAAGTGGAACTTGACCAAGATCATTTTAAGAGAGAGAGTGCACACACACACACACACACACACACACACACACACACACACACACACACACACACACACACACACACACACACACACACACACACACACACACACTTCCAGAAGGGGATAACTATTACTTTCCAGTACTAGGACCCCCTTCCTTATCTGTATAAAAATACTGCCACTGACTAAATATGCCACATTAGCATATCAAAGTGATGGTTACTGTTTACTATTAAAATAAGCCTAGCATTAAATATTTGATTGGTACCAATAACTTGGGCAGAAACACTTTGAAAATTAAAAGCCAATAGTTATTTATGTGCCAGTCTAATGCAAATTTCTTTAAGATAATAGTCGTTAAATAATAGGACTTCATTACTTGAAATAAAATTAAGAAAGGCAGCTTTAAACTTGCACAATGAAAATCAAAATAAATATGCTTAAGCAGCTAGCATAAAGAAGAGTTATGCTTAATAGCTTGTCTAGATTTGTATGTACCATTAGCTGAAGAGAAATTATGAATTTTACCTGTCTGATTCAGAAGTCCAAAATTATTTGCATAATTCCAGAAACAGGACATAGTCCACTTTGTGGTCTCTCCAGAAATGCATCCACCTGCACAGTTCAAAAGCAAGATGGTATCAATGGCTTTACTTTCTGCTTGTCAAGAGTTCAAAGAGTCATTCCAGTTTGACTTAAAAAGTGGATGATGATGCTGTTCTCAGTCTGTTAGCTCTTGTTGGTGCAGGTAAAGTGAGTTCAACAAGTTTGCATCCAGAAAAGGAATGCATTTATGCACAGCAAAGTTTTGCACGTTTGAGGAACACACACAGTTTGTTTCCTGGCGTGCTTCCTTTCTACTGAAAGCAGTTTTACACACTGTAAACTCACATTTCCCCATTGTATGCATTTTACATATTACAAAGTTTACAACCACTATTGTGAAAAATGCAGTTGTATCTACTTAGCTTAATACAGTTTTCTACTCCTCCTGCCAAGTCATTAGTTCATTTATGGAACTCGTTAAGTGGGAGTCCATCTCCTGTGTGTTTAGTGCTGGCCCTTCCTGGCAAGGATTAGGCTTGGAGCTCTGTATATGTGTGTCAAAGTCTACTTTTCTAGCACGTTCCTCCTAATGATGACTCTAGTGGTTGCTATACAGCACTGTAGGTATCCATTCTCTTTACATGCTATTTCTGCATACTGCCCACATATCTGTACTGCTACTACTCTTCCAGACTACCTGATCATTACTGGCTGTTTCAGCTTCTTTCTAGCCAAGTGCTCCCATCTATCTTGACCTGTTTTTCTCCTGCTTTCCTTGTGATGCTGCCTCCTGAGTGACCAACTCTAGTTGAGCTTCTTCCCATTATTTGTCTTCTGCTTCTGTCCCTCTACCTTGGCTTGCTAATCAACCATTCTCTCCCCTTCATCTTCTCCCTTCTCCCTTCTTGCTTCTTATCTGTTGCCTTTTTTCCTGTCTTGTTCCCAACTTGCCTGATCATTTGAAGATCCTTTCTTAAGGGGAAAACTGGGGATCTGGTATGCAAATGTCTATCCTCACTTCCTTGTCATCAGTAGGATTAAGGCCACAGTTCTTCAGTCTGCTGTGTATGAAACTTTCCCAAGCTACTAGCCCCTTCCATTTTTGCATATAATGTACCGTGAACAAGCTTTCTGTCCAGACCTCTCTTGCTGTAAAGAAGCAGCTCTAGGCTGTGCTTTAAAAAAAGTTTGAGATTTTGACTGAAAAATGTCTCCATTTCCTGCATAAATATAATTTTATTTAGTCACTTGCTTCTCTTTTTTTTTTTTGTGGTTTGATGTACTTTTCAGAACAGGCTAATCCATGTGCCTTTCAGAGTTAGATGTTCGTCGTGTTTCACTGTTGCAGTCATTACTCTTGGGTTATCCTGCTGGCAGGCTACCCACAGTCAGCCTGAATTCCAAAGTCTAGGTCCGGAGTTGGTTGCTGTCGCCTCCTCCCTGACGTCAGTGCGCCAGGGGTATAAAAGATGTAGCCGACGCCATTTTCTTCTGTCTTTCTTGCCGTGCGGTGCCCGAAGCAAAAGCAGTTCGCAAGTGCCGGTCGGCCGACTCCTGAGATTTTCAAAGATGAATTTCAGATCCGAAGTCTTCATTAAAGCTAAGTACCCCATTGGGGAAACTCTTTTCTTGCTCCAGACCGATGTCAGAAAAAGTTAACAATTGTATTTCTTGTGGGAAGCAAATACCTCATAAGGATTTTCACTCTTACTGTATTCCTTGCCTAGGCCCTGATCACAACGTTGCTAGCTGTCGGTTTTGTGCTAGATTTAACCAACGCACTTTTAAGCGTCGGTTTGATTTTGCTTTCTATTACTTTGGCCGAAGATTCAGTTATATAATGCCATCAGAACAGCTGATGACTGAAGTTTCTAAAAAAACGCAAGGAGAAAGAAAAGGACAGGCATCCGAGATCCAAAACCGACGACGAGGCTTACGCTAAGCCAGTCGCCGGTTCTCAGTGAGGCGCTTTCGCAGCCCCTGGTGCCCGCTACCTCAGAGCCACAGGCCCCTGATGACTCCCACGTGGAGCCAGCTGGGCCTCTGGATACTCAAGGTATTGGACACTCAGAAACCATTCCCTCAGATGGGTCCAGAGCCGCTGAGCAGGCATTGGCTTCTAAGGGTGTTTTCAGGCCTACACAGTTATATGTAAAGCCTACTTCAGCTTCTAAAGCGAAAACTAAAGCAGCTCTTAAGACAAAGAAACAAGTACAGCATTCTCCAGGACAGACATCTATGCCTAAAAAAACAGATGCTCAAAATGGCCGAAGACCTAATTACTTTGATCAGGGATTCCCATCCCCCTGTTGACAAAAGGCCTAGGCAAGAGACAGACTTTGATTCCTCAGATCAGGTTTCCATTTCCTCTGACTCCTCTTCTGTACAGGAATACTCTCTTCCTCCCTATGAGGATTCTGATGCTGAAGAATCTATCCCTTCAGCCTCTCCTTCTGAGGATTTTTCTTTTGGGGAATCCTTGCATACCACGAGGGAACACTTCCATGGGAGAGCCAAGACTATTCAGAATCAAAGAAAAGGCTTAGAGATTTCCTTTTACTACCTCAGCACAGGCCTCTGGCTAGTCCCCCTGTGTTAGACATTGTAGATGATGTATTTTCAGAGTCCGGCCTTTCTCCTGACTCATTACCTCCAGCCCGTTAAACCAGAGAGATATTACAGGGTTCCAGATTCACATAAATTTCTTTATAAAAGTCCTGCTGCTGACCCAGAAACTATTTCTCAGGGTCCCAAAGGGGTCAAGGCTTCTACTGCAAAAAACCCTATCCCGTCTGACAGGGATTCAAGGGCACTAAACAGATGGGGCAAAAAGGTTTACACTTCTGCTACTTTGGCTGTGAGGGCTTTAAATTGTCAATTTCATATGGTTAAATATCAGCAATACTTAATGTCACTGCTAAAACAGAAAATGTTGGCAAATTCTGATTGTGCAGAAAATAAGGAAATTCAGGATTTATTGCATACAACTGAACAAGTGGGAAAGCATACATTGCAATGTGGTTTTGATTCTCTGGAGGCCTCTTGCAGGGCCGCAGTTACGGGTTCTGTCATTAGGAGGCATGCTTGGTTAAAGGAACAGAATCTGCCTAATCATGTTAAAGCAAAATTATTAGATGCTCCATTACAGCATGATACCTTATTTGGTGTTAAAGCAGAGGAGGTGTTGAAGAAAATGGAGGACAAAGCAAAATCTATGCAAACAGTAAAGGATTTCTTACAGGTACAGCCACCAAGATTCAGCAGGAACTGGCCTGCAAAGAATTGGTCCTTTCCAGTGTCAGACAGGCCACAAAAAGTCAGATAAAGATGCCCCAGAGGCGTATTCTAGCCCTAGGGCTCATACAGGCCTAAACAGTGGGGAGCTTCTACCTCCAAAAGCGGAGAAGACAAATCACAGCCATACAGGAAACAGTCCCAATGACTTGCCTCTGCCAGCATCAAGCACTTATCTTTTGGCAGCCCCCTTAGGGGGAAAACTAACACTTTTCTCTCAAAATTGGCACATGATCACCCAGGACAAATGTGTCCTGAATATAGTGTCTCAGGGATGCAGGTTCCATTTTCACACCCTGCCAAAGACCAGAGGAATGCCAGACCTGCCACAAAATCAATGGGCTGAGGCACAAAAACAAATTTCGTCCCTCATGGACATGAGGGCCATTCAGCAAGTACCACAGCAAGAGCAGGGACAAGGATTTTACTCAAGACTTTTCTTGGTACCCAGAAAGGACAAAGCCTGGAGACCAGTACTGGACCTGTCTATTCTAAACACATTTCTGGACGTTCCAAAATTCAAAATGTTAACTCTGCAGCAGCTTCTGCACATGATGGGCAAGAAGGCTTGGCTTGTAACTTTGGACCTAAAAGAGGCATACCTGCATATCCCAATCAGAAAATCTTGCAGAAGATACCTCAGATTCATAGCTGGCTCAATGCACTACCAATTCTCTGCACTGTCCTTTGGCTTATCTACTGCGCCCAGGGTCTTCACAAAATGCCTGGCACCAGTAATTGCATTTTGCAGACAAAGAGGAATTCAAATATACCCTTACTTGGACGACTGCCTTATACAAGCAGAGAATAAGGACATTCTACTAAAGCATCTGGCATTCGTAAAAAGATTATTAATCTGCCTAGGGTACACAGTAAACGAAAAGAAATCAAAACTAGTGCCCTCTCAAGAGATAATATTCCTGGGTGCAAGCTTAAATACAACTGCCCAGATGGCTTATCTCACGCCAGACAAACAAAGGCAACTGACTTCATACTTCAAAGTGTTGGCAACAAAGACCCAGTTATCTGCAAGAAAAATTCTGCAGGCTTTGGGCTTCATGGCATCCTGCATTCTGTTAATTCCATATGCCAGACTGCATATGAGGAAACTTCAATGGTACCTGAAAAGTGTTTGGACTCAACATTGTCACAGCCTGGAAACAGCAATTGCCCTCATTCCTTGCCTGCAACAGGAGTTTCGATGGTGGGCACAAGCCTGCCACCTCAACAAGGGACAGCCATTCACTCTACCCACTGCCAGGCAATCAGTAACAACAGATGCATCAGATTATGCCTGGGGGGCCCACATGGCAGGAAAGTGTATTCAGGGCACATGGCCCACAAGCCAAATGCATCTACATATCAATCAAAAAGAGATGCTAGCTGTTCAGAATGCCCTGACAGCTTTCAAGGACCTACTTCATCCAGGGCAACTACTGATAAGGACGGACAATACAACAGTCATGTGGTACATAAACAAGCAGGGAGGCACACATTCCTACCCCCTGTGCAGACAAGCCATGACTTTGTGGGACACAGCATTGACTTATCAAGTACACCTGCAAGCACAATTCCTGCCAGGAAAGAAAAATACTCTGGCAGACTAACTAAGGAGAAACCTCACGGATCGCCACAAGTGGAAACTGGATCCTCAAGTCTCCAGCATGATGATAAAGGAATGGGGATGCCCAGACATAGATCTATTTGCCTCCCCTCACAACTGCCAACTACAGAGATTCTGCACAAGGACTCATTACAAGCAAGCATGGAAAGTGGATGCTCTATCATTCAACTGGACAAGCCTAACAGTATATGCCTTTCCTCCTCTGCCTCTCCTCCCCAAGATGCTTCTAAAGGTCAGACAAGAGAAGCCAAAAATGATTGATTGCCCCAGACTGGCCACGCTAGCACTGGTACCCAATCCTAAAAAGCTTGCCTCAAGGCCCAGCCTGGACATTGCTTCTCATTCCTCACTTACTGACCCAACGAAACAATCAGATCCTCCACAGCCAACTCAGGACCCTAAATCTGGCAGCATGGCAGATAATGTAGCCATTCAGAACACACCTCTCTCTAAAGCAGTGATGGATGTTATTTTGGAGGCCAGGAGGCCCAGTACCAGAAAATCTTGCGCAGAAAAATGGAAAAGATTCTGTGCTTGGAACCAGGCACAAGGAATTCACATGTTGGCACCAAATATTCCTCATATTTTACAATACCTAACTGAGATGCTGGACAAAGGCCTATCCTTTTAATCAGTTAAAATTCATGCCTCTGCCATTTCAGCTCATTACAATATGGAACCACCTATTTTTTATCATCCATTGCTAAGGCAGTACTTCAGGGGGGCCAAAAACATAAGACCACCAAGGAGAGCCCCAATACCTGCATGGGACCTCAACTGTGTCTTGGAAAAACTCACACTACCGCCTTTTGAGCCAGCCAATACAGCTGATGTAAAGTTCTTATCTTGGAAAACAGCTCTGCTCCTAGCAATAACCTCTGCAAGACGAGTCTCAGAGTTACAGGCACTCATGGCTGTGGAACCTTTCATCGTTTTCCATCCAGACAGGGTATCTTTTAAGGACGAACCCAACATTTATGCCTAAGGTAGTGTCCAGTGTGGCCCTTAACCAAACCATTCATTTGCCTACTTTTTATCCAAACCCACAGAATAAGGGTGAGAAACTTCTGCATTCTTTGGACATACACAGACAACTATGCTTCTGCTTGGACAGAACTAAAGCTTTCAGAAAGACTGAGCAACTCTTAGTGGCATATGCTGCAGGATCTCAAGGAAAGCCTATCTCAAAGCAGACTATTTCAAAATGGATAGGCTACTGCATTTATTTTTGCTACTCACAACATGGCAAATCAGTGCCTAAGGGCATTAGGCCACATTCAACCAGGGCAGCAGCCTTTCTCAGAGGAGTACCAACCAAAGATATTTTAGAGGCTGCAACTTGGAGTTCAGTGCACACTTTTACCAAGCACTACCATTTACCTCTCTACTCTAAATCCAGAGCAGGCTTTACCACTGCAGTTCTACAGGGCCTTATAGCCTCTCCTAATCCAATTTAGACCCAGCCACCCAACCTCAGCTTTGGGATTCAACCCAAGAGTAATGACTGCAACAGTGAAACACAATGAACATAGTACAGTTGTGTACCTACCATAAATGTAGATGTTTGAGTGTATTCACTGTTGCAGTCCAATTTACCCACCCACCATCCCCCTTGTCTTTGCTGGGACGTATCTATACTTCTCTATCCTATACAACCTATGTAGTGTATTTGCTTGTAGGTGAAGGAAATGTTTATTTTACTGCATGCATAACTATTGGCATAATTTTTAGCCTACCATTTTGGGAGCGCCTGACATCTGGGGCAAGAAAAACTGAAGAAAATGGCATTGGCTGCATCTTTTATACCCCTGGCGCACTGACGTCAGGGAGGAGGTGATAGCAACCGACGCCGGACCTAGACTTTGGAATGCAGGCTGACTGCGGGTAGCCTGCCAGCAGGATAACCCAAGAGTAATGACTGCAACAGTGAATACACTCGAACATCTACATTTATGGTAGGTACACAACTGTACTTTTTCTTTTCTCTTTCAAATCATCTGTAGGCCTTTGTGATTTTATTGTCGTCCTGTTGCAGTACTATTTGTGATACAGGTAAAAGTCTGTGTATATTTTAGTGGTCATTTTTACTGTTGTGCTTTCTTTGGTTGTTTTTGTAAATGTTCACATTTGTTGATATTGTGAATTGAGCTTTCAAGAAAAGTTGACTGTTCTTTATTCACTACATCTAATTATTAATGTAAAAAAAATTCTTATTGTGTAGATAACAGATGAATCAGTTTGCTAATCAGAGAGCATTAACCTCAGCTTTACGATCATACCCCATCGTCTCTGTAACCACACTCATATTTCCAAAGATGATTCAACTAGCTATAAAGGTAGATGGGAAGAAAAGAAAGAGATCTAGTGCTTTCACAGCAAAGATTCATCTGCTGATCCCACTGCTAAGAAGCCAGGAAAGAGAAGGAGTCTTCTACTTTCACTCATTCTCCTTCTATTCTATCAAAAATTCTAGTTAGTGTTGTTTGAGATGCCATCCATCAGATAAATAGCATCTCTTTTTCAGATTTTGAGGTACAAAGGTTTTTTGCTTCTTCCATACCATCTTTTGCAGTATCCTTCAGATGTTTTCTATTCCACCTATAGAAGTTAATTGTAAAAAGATAGTGGAAGCCTTTATAAATGTCCAGGAAATTATTTTGTCTCTTCTCCTTTTGGTGCCAAATTGAGCAGTGGTATTACTTCCCTGCCTAGTTTTGTGGTCAGGACTTTGTTTGCAATTACCTTTGCCAGTCCTTATACTGGTGTTTGTCCTGATGAAGCTGGGATCAAAGCAGCAGGCACTAATAAAGACTTTGACAGATGTTTCATCTTTGGTTGTTGTTTTGATCTCATGGCCACAGTGTTAGGGAATAGCATGTTCTACATTAATTTTGCTGCCAGTTTTGGCAGTTTTGGTTCATATCTTCATATGTGTGGACTAGGCTAAAGGCCACTAGGGCCTTTGTAAGCCTAACTATATGTTCCAAATTTCTTCATATTCTGGTACTCTTGGTAAGTGTAAGCAGGGGCTTGGGAGGTGAAACATTTACAAACAGGAGCCTTGGAGATGAACTATTTACAGGTTCCCTGTGTTCTTTAGAGACATAGATGCCAAAACATGGATGAATTTCCTGTTCGCCATCCAATTGTCCAAGTTATACTTGAATTAGGTTAGGGAGGAACTCTGCTTCACTTAGATGGGGAGCCTGCCTGTTCCAGAGAAAGGGTAGTTTCTGGGATGGTTTCACTTCATAATCTCAAAATGTTGAAATATCGAATTTCAGCATTCCGAGACCATGAAGCCGAAACCCACAATCATGAATAACACAATCACGAACATACATACACCATACACCACATAACATACACACCATTCCACCCAAAGCACACAACCCTACACTATATATATATATATATATATATATATGTATATATAAATATATATATGTATATATAAATATATATATATATATATATATATATATATATATATATATATATATATATATATATATATATATATATATATATATATATGTATATATAAATATATATATATATATATATATATATATATATATATATATATATATATATATATATATATATATATGTATATATAAATATATATATATATATATGTATATATATAAATATATATATATATATATATATATATATATATATATATATATATATAATATATATATATATATATATATATATATATATATATATATATATATATATATATATATATATATATATATATATATATATATATATATATATATATATATATACATATATATATATATATATATATATATATATATATATATATATATATATATATATATATATATACCAACTCCGAGATCGCACATAACATTAAAAAAAAAAAAAAACCCTGACACCACGGCATTCTCCACTCGCATGCACACAGATACACCTCACACATACACAAACACCAACAAATCCAACACTCACACTTGCACCTCCCAACCCTTATCCACACATACAACATACAAAAAAACACACACTCACTCACCTGCAATTTCAGGCACCATAACACTACACGCAACGTTCCGGAAATGCATAAGCACGAATTTGAGTTATTCAAATCCGCTCTTATGCACTTACGGCATTCTGAGTTTTTGGCTTCATGGTCTCAGAATGCTGAAATTCGGTATTTCAGCATTTCGAGATTATGAAGTGAAACCTCTGGGATACATACCTGTCTGTCCAGCAGATCTTGTTTATATCACAGACAAGGTTTAAGTCTTTAGAACAGTTAATTCTGGTGCTGTTTGTTTTGCGGATATGCAGGAAGTCTGTCAGAGTGGGGTCTGACAATGCCATGTGTGCCAAGCATGGATCTCCCCACAACAGCCTGTAGGAGACAAAATGCAGGGGTAGGGTTTTGAGGCGGTCTCCATAGGACATTACTTATGTCCTTTATTCATTTAGTGTGGAACCTCTGTAGATGTTCTAATTGTTGGATGTGCCTGGTTAGGTGCATACCAAAGGGGAGATTGTACTCAGTGACAGGTTTAATGAACGCTGAGTGCAGTAGAACAGTGACCTCCTTGGACCTAGATGCGATACCTTTGTTTATAAGTTGCACAATGCAGACCATTCCTTCTCACTGTTGTAGACATGTGATGGTCAAAAACTAGATTGCCATCTATGAGTCCCCAAATCCCTGATTACTAGGTCAACTCTTAGGGGTATGTTGTCAGTATGATAGTTACCAGGAGTGGATGACTTCACGAAGGATACTATTATACATTTCTTGGCATTTGGTTTTAGTTCATTACTCTGAATTTGTCTGCATCAGCCCTTCCAGGGGAACATTAGTGTCTGTGGGGGGATTCTATGACTGCACCTAATTTACAGTCCTCTGCAAATTTGGTCAACTAAGAGGCCCTTGACTTTGGCATTGACTTCAGAAAAGTCAGTGGCAAAAAGGAGTGTGCCCCAGGATCAATCCCTGAGGGACTCCATTTGTGACTGGCCTCTTGGTAGCAGTGGGCTCCCCAGTTCCAACTTCCCTGGGTCCTATTTGTCAGCCAGTTGGCTATCCCTTGGGTGACTTAAGGGTTTTACCTAACCTCTTGAGTTTGGCAACAATGCCCTAGTGAGGATTGTGTCAGATGCCTTGGCCAGGCCATGGTAAACAGTGTGAAACGTTGTGCCCTTATCCTTTGCTTTGGTGACCCTTTCAAAGAAATCTACAAGGTTGAGTAAGCAAGACCTGTCCTTTACGAAACCAAATTGGGTTGGGTCTAGTGTAGGTTTCCTATGTCATTATTGATCATTTCTATGGCTTTGCATATGAGATTAGTGACATTTTATAGGTCTGTAGGTGGCCCATATTTGTGCAGAAGGATGGCTGTAGCTGTTCTCCATTTATTAGGCACAAAGCCTGTTTGTGGGCTAAGGTTAAATAGTGATTCCAGAAGACCTGATAGGTCATATTGCATGCTGTTTAGAAGGCTCCTTGGGGAGTTGTCTGAACACATCAGTGCAATTCTCTTCTCCTTAGAGCATTAATGACTTGTTCCCTAGTAGGAGGATAGTAGAGGGAGTTATGTTTGGTATTTCCAGAGGGGAAAGTTCAGAGGGAGAGAGGGTTGAAGTTAGAGTTGAATTTGTCTGCCAGTAGGTTTGCTAGATCCTCTGACTCTGTGTCAGTGGTTCCATTAACAGTGAGTTTTGTACACAATTGTATATTGCCTTTGAGGTTGTTTTCTTCCTTCTGTTATAGAACCTATTGATGTGATTCTACCAGGGTGTTTTGTTTTCTTAGGTTACTTCTGTATTTATTCCTGCTGGGTACAGCTTCTTCTATGCAGCTATTAACATGTTTGTATAGAGTTTCTGTGAACAGTTCTAATTAAGCATCAGTGTTCTCAGGTTCTGTGGGGGCGTGGAAATTTGCCAGGCTGTTACTTAAAAGTAGGAAGGATCTGATTTACTCAAACAAGACTCTTCAGCTAACTGTCTGGATGATAGACTGTTTATACCTTTTGGGCACCCTTTTTCTTTGGCTCTGCAGCAGGTATTTAAAGGAGACAAAAAAGCCTGCAACTAAAAAATCATACATGGGCAGGTGGAAAAGATTTTCTAATTAGTGCCTTTCAAAGAACCAGAACCCTTTTTAAGCTCAGATTCCACTGGTTCTTGATCATTTGTGTGAGTTACTGTCCAGTGCTTTGTTAAATTCTTCTGTCAACATACACTTGTCAGACATTTCTGCTTGTCTGCCAATAGATCAACCACTTTTGAATAGTGCTGTAGGTAAACAGTTTTTGAAATAGGTATATACTCTACCTAGGAAATAGGTGGCTCCGCTTTGGAATGTTGTGCTTGAAAAGTTACTTTTTCTCCATTTGTACCAACTCACAAGGCTGATTTGAGGGTCTTAACATGGATGACTGTTTGCCCGTGTGTTCTGACTTACAGGCACTTGGGGTGTATAAACCCTACCTAATTTTTCGTAGGGATAGAATTTCTTTGAGGACAAATCCTACGTTTATTCCTATAGACATCTCACCGTTTACTTTAAGCCAGACAAATAATCTCCTAGACTTCTTTCCTAATCAAAAGAATAAGGGAGAAATAATTTCTTCACTTTCTGGATGTACACAGGCAGCTCAGATACTGCCTTTGCAAAACTCGACCTTTGAGGAAAGTCAAACAGCTTGTCAACTATGAGGGTAAGAAGAAAGGAAAACCTGTGGTTAAACTGACTTTTAATAGATGGTTATCTTATGCTTTTACCTTTTGTTATATTATCCAAAATAAACCACTTCCAGACAGGATTAAGGCCCAATCAACAAGAGCATTGGCTTCTTTGGTAGCTTTCTGGGAAGGGGTAAACTCTAGAAATACTCTAGAGAGGCAGCAATGTGGTCCTCTTTTTCACACTTTTGCAAAACAATACAAACTGAATTCCTTTTCCAGGTCCAGAACAGACTTTGCTAGGAACATTCTACAAGGACTTTTGTTAGTTATTGACCTTCTCCCTTTGTTACTCTTGACTAAACTGTTGGAATCTACCCAACTAGCGTGGGACTATTACAGTGTTTATCCTTGTATAAACAGTACAGTTGTGTAAGTAAAGTTATAATAGTAGATGTTCTAATGGATCCCTTTTGCAGTAGTCTCCCCTCCCTCTGGCCCTCTATTTTTTTTTCTTACTGTCCTTGTTGTAGTTGTTAGGGTGGGTTTAGTTGCACCTTTTCCTGTTTTGTTGTTTCTCATTTTGCTTCACAGTACAGTTATACGGGGCTCTTGCTTCCTTCCTGGGTAAAAAATGTACTGAAGTGATTTGGTGTTAAGCTGTTATTTATAGGGAGTGCCTCAAACACTCCTAGCAGTTGGAGAGCATGGAAGGCACTCAGAGCTTTGGGAAGTTGGCCAGTGCAGGGATTAATACCCAAATGACTTAGTCTATAGCAACAGTTATTCATTCCATTGTGTGTTGTTATGTTAATTACACAGCTGTACTTTATATGTCCAGAAGTATGAATGACTTGGGTGTCCGCATGAATTATTTGGCATACCGGATCGGCCGAGGCCTGGGTTAACAAAGACCGCCACCAGTACTGTTAGCCAACAGGGTGCTAGCGAAAATTGGGCTACTGTTGGCCAAAGAAGGAGAAGAGGTGGAAGGCATGGCCGAAGGCAGGAAGAGAGGAGAAAGGCTAGGACTGTGGTAGTAAGGGTAGGAACTTTGAATGTTGGCAGTATGACTGGTATGTGGAGCTAGCTAGCCGATATGATGGACAAAGAGGGTTGGTATATTGTTTGTGTGTGTGTCTGTGTGTGTGCAAGAGACCAGATGGAAGGGGAGTAAGGCTAGGTGTATCGGAGGTGGGTTCAAATTATTTTATCATGGTATGGGTGGGAGGAGAAATGGCGTAGGAGTTATCCTGAAGGAACAGTATGCTAAGAGTGTTTTTGAGGTGAAAAAGAGTGTCTGATAGTGATGTTTATGAAGCTGGAAATTGATGGTGTAATGATGAATGTTAATGCATATGCTCCACAAGTTGGGTGTGCGATGGATGAGAAAGAAAAATTTTGGAATGAGCTGGATGAAGTGGTGATGACTGTACCCAAGGGTGAGAGAGTGGTGATTGGAGCAGATTTCAATGGGCAGGTTGGTGAAGGGAACAGAGGGGATGAGGAAGTGATGGGGTAGGTATGGTGTTAAACAAAGGAATGCAGAAGGTCAGATGGTAGTGGATTTTGCGAAAAGGATGGACATGGCTGTGGTGAATACGTATTTTAACAAGAGGGAGGAGCATAGGGTGACATACAAGAGTGGAGGAAGATGCACATATGTGGATTATATCTTATGTAGGAGGGCCACTTTGAAGGAGATTGGAGACTGTAAAGTGGTGACCGGGGAAAGTGTAGTTAGGCAGCATAGGATGGTGGTTTGTAGGATAACATTGGTGATCAAGAAGAGGAGGAGGAGTGTGAGGGCAGCACCAAGGATCAAATGGTGGAAACTGAAAAGGGGTAATTGTGAGGTGGAGTTCAGGGATGAGTTAAGACAGGCACTGGGTGGCAGTGAAGAGTTACCAAATATCTGGGTAACTACAGCAGAGCTAGTAAGGGAGACTGCTGGAAAGGTTCTTGGTATGACATCTTGACAGAGGAAGGACGAAAAGGAGACACGGTGGTGGAATGAGGAAGTACAGGAGAGTATACAGAGAAAGAGGTTGGCAAAGGAGAAGTAGAATTGTCAGAGAGATGAAGAAAGTACAGGAGTATAAGGAGATGAGGTGCATGGCAAAAAGAGAGGTGGCAAAGGCTAAGGATAAGGTATGTGAAGAGTTGTATAAAAGGTTGGATACTAAGGAGTTAGAAAAGGACCTGTACCGATTGGCTAGACAGAGGGACTGAGCTAGGAAAGATGTGCAGCAGGTAAAGGTGATAAAGGATAATGAGGGAAACATACAAGCGAGGAAAGTGTGTTGAGGAGATGGAAAGAGTACTTTGAGGGGTTGGTGAATGAAGAGAATGAGAGGGAGAGAATGTTGGATGATGTGGGGATAGTGAATCATGAAGTACATTGGATTTGCAAGGAGGAAGTAAGGATAGCTATGAAGAGGATGAAGAATGGAAAGGCTGTTGGTCCAGATGACATACCTGTGGAAGCATGGAGATGTTTAGATGAAATGGCAGTGGAGTTTTTAACCAGATTGTTTAATGAAATCTTGGAAAGCGAGAGGATGTCTGAGGAATGGAGAAAAAGTGTTTTGGTACCGATTTTTAAGAATAAGGGAGATGTGCAGAGCTGTAGTAACTACAGAGGGATTAAACTGATCAGTCACAGCATGAAGTTATGGGAAAGAGTAGTGGAAGCTAGGTTAAGAAGGGACGTGATGATTAGTGATCAGCAGTATGGTTTCATGCCAGGAAAGAGCACTACAGATGCGATGTTTGCTCTGAGAGTGTTGATGGAGAAGTACAGAGAAGGTCAGAAGGAGTCGCATTGTGTTTTTGTAGACTTAAGAGAAAGCATATGACAGGGTGCCTAGAGAGGAGTTGTGGTATTGTATGAGGAAGTCGGGAGTGTCAGAGAAGTATGTAAGAGTGGCACAGGATATGTACGAAGGTAGTGTGACAGCGGTGAGGTCTGCGGTGGGAGTGATGGATGCGTTTAAGGTAGAGGTAGGATTACATCAAGGATCAGCTCTGAGCCCTTTCTTATTTGCAATGGTGATGAACAGGTTGACAGACGAGATGAGAGAGGAGTCCCTGTGGACTATGATGTTTGCAGATGACATTGTGATCTGTAGTGAGAGTAGGGAACAGGTGGAGGAGACCCTGGAGAGATGGAGATATGCTCTAGAGAGAAGAAGAATGAAGGTCAGCAGGACTAAGACAGAATATATGTGTGTGAATGAGAGGGAGGATAGAGGAATGGTGAGGATGCAAGGAGTAGAGGTGGCGAAGGTGGATGAGTTTAAATACTTGGGATCAATAGTTCAGAGTAATGGTGAGTGTGGAAGAGAGGTGAAGAAGAGACTACAGACAGAATGGAGTGGGTGGAGAAGAGTATCACTAGTGATTTGTGACAAGTACCAGTAAGAGTGAAAGGGAAGGTCTACAAGAGGGTAGTGAGACCAGCTATGTTATATGGGTTGGAGACAGTGGCATTGACAAAAAGGAAGGAGTTTGAGCTGGATGTGGCAGAGTTAAAGATGTTAAGATTTGCACTGGGTGTGACGAGGGTGGACAGGATTAGGAATAAGTATATTAGAGGTTCAGCCCAGGTTGGAAGGTTTGGAGACAAAGCCAGAGAGGCAAGATTATGTTGGTTTGGACATGTGCTGAGGAGGGATGCTGAGTATATTGGGAAAAAGATGCTAAGGATGAAGCTACCAGGTAGCAGGAAAAGAGGAAGGTCTAAGATCAGGTTTATGGATGTGGTGAGAGAGGACATGCAGGTGGTTGGTGTGAAAGAGCAAGATGCAGAGGATAGGA
This sequence comes from Protopterus annectens, assembly GCF_019279795.1. Taxonomy (NCBI): domain Eukaryota; kingdom Metazoa; phylum Chordata; order Ceratodontiformes; family Protopteridae; genus Protopterus; species Protopterus annectens. Next base: position 425,076,510 of record NC_056733.1, on the reverse strand, counting down.
AGAAATGGAAACGGATGATCCGCTGTGGCGACCCCTAATGAGAACAGCTGAAAGAAGATGATGATGAATTACTTTGGTAGGTAGCAGATAGATGCTAAAGGAACAAGAAGCACAATGCAAGAATTTTTATCTAGTAGTCAAGGCATTTTTATTAATTCTTGCAGATAATACACGTTTCTAATTCCTCTATGCTTTGAGAATGTGACAATAAACAGCATTTAATTTATTGATATTAAGGAATTAATCAAAGAAGAAACCAGCCAACACAGCTGAAGGTAATAAAATCTTTAATCCAGCAAAACAATAAAACAGGTAAGTGCTTTCGCATACTAGACGCTTCATCAGACCATAACATAACATTCAAATAACACTAAGTTCTTTAAATATAAAGGACTGACCAATCACATGTTTAAAATAATAAATTAGTGAATGAGGGGATATAATTAATAAGATTTAATCAGCTGAAACCAAATGGATTATTTTGTTGCAAGCTGATAAAGGTTTTGGCTTGAATGTTATGGTGCCTTTGAAACCTGTGCTTAAAGCACGCCATCTACTTCACTAATTTATTTGAAAAATGTGATTGGGCAGTGCTTTCTATTTAAAGAACTTAGTATTATTTGAATGTTATGATCTGATGAAGCATCTAGTATGCGAAAACACTTACCTGTTTTATCAATTTGTTGGATTAAAGATTTTATTACCTTCAGCTGTGTTAGCTGGTTCCTTCTTTGATTAATTTCTTAATATTCAGTTTTTGGTTTTGTTGGATCAGCCTTTATACACTCGTTATACTTATTTTAGATTAATTTCTTGATATGGTTTGGGCCACTTCTCTTTTATTTCGCTGCATTAAAACTTGTTGCTGCTTCAACCAAATGAAACAAGCTACAAACTTGAAGTTAAAGCTCTCAGAATGCCCTAAAATGCTTTTGTACAGGAGTTAAGCCCTGTGCCAAACTAAAAGTACTTCCAACATAGCAAATCAAAACCCAAGAAAATCTAAAGGTGTTGCTGCTCAATGCAAGGAGTCTAAACAAAAAACTCCACTCTCTGGAAGCTCTCCTCACCCTAGAGAATGCTGACTTCTGTGCTGTCACTGAGACATGGCCTAAAGCCATGGAGAGCACACCTCGACAGTGCAAGGTTATAATGCTTTCCACACATTTAGACCAGTTACTACACAGATAGGGACTAAAGGTGGACCTGTCTCGATTTACATCAAAAATAAATATACCTCAAGGCTGGTCAAACAGAACAGTGCACTTCAGCTTTCCATGTTCAAATCACCATAATCAAAATCCCATACCACTTCCTTGCAAGCTATAGGTCTCCCTCTATGACCCAGGAAACCCAGACCATGTATTTAAACTTACTGGAAACACTCAACATCCAACCCAGTACCATATTAATGGGCGACTTTAATTACCCTGCTATTAACAGTGAATCATTTACGACACCAAACTTACAGGCACAGAGATTCCTAGATTGATTGTCAATATACCAACAAGGGTTGCAACCATACTGGATCTGGTCCTCACTAATACTGGGGAATGCTGCACACTCCCTAGTATAATGTATAATCTGGTAACATTAACCCATAAACTGGCTAACCTTGAAGTAAAAATAAAACCTGGAACCCCAATTAACCCCAGAATATTCAGAAACTACCCTAAGGCTAAAGTTCTACTATTAAATGGTAACCTGGCAAAATTTCAAGTCCCATAAACCTTGGGAATAGTGCTGCTTACACAAAACTGTTCACAGAAACCCTATATAGGCATGTTAATAGCTGCTTAGAGTCAGCTGTACCCACCAGGAAGAAGTGCAATACTAACTCAAAAAATAAGCCACCTTGGTGGAATCACAACATCAGTAGGCTGTATAACAGAAGGAAGAAGATCATGGCAAAAATTAGGAGGTGCAGCACCCAGCAGTATAAAAGCACTCTCATCAAACTAAACAAACAACTTGGAAGACAAAGTCTACCAAAAGTCAGATTTGAAGTAAATTTGGCCCCCCAGGCCATGGACAACCACAAGGCATTCTTTAGCTATGTCCGCAACCTCAAAGGCAATGCTCAGTTTGTGCAGAGCTAATTGTAAATGAAGCCACCTATACTAAGGCAGAAGATATAGCAAACCTACTGGCTTACAAATTCAGCTCCAGCTTTACCCTCTCTCCCCCTCAACCTTCCCTTAGGAAATGTCAAATGTACCCCCCCCCACACACACACTATCACTAGGGAACAGGTCCTTGGTGCTCTCTCTAAGGCCAAGAACACTCCATCAGTGGGACCAGACAGTATCCCAGGATGCCTTCTAAATAGCACGAAGCATGACCTATCAAGCCCTCTGGAATTGCTGTTAAACTGTATCCTCCAAACTGGCTTCATGCCTCATGAATGAAGAACAGCAACAGTTATCCAAAGGTGGGTCATCAACAGACCCTGAAAACTACAGACCTATAAGTCTCACTAGTCTTGTATGCAAAGCTATGGAAATAATTGTCATGGAAATGATCAATAATGACATAGTAAACCTCAATGGCATAGCAAACCTCCAGACACTGGACCCAACCAAATTTGGTTTCAACAAGGGCAAGTCATGTCTACTCAACCTGGTGGACTTCCTTGATAAGGTAACCAAAGCAATGGATGAGGGCAAAATGCTTCACACCATCTACCTTGACCTGGCGAAGGCATTTGACACAATACCCCACTCGGGCATTGTTGTGAAACACCAGAGGCTCAGTACAAACCCTTATAATCACCAGTTGGATAGCCAGCTGACTCACAGACAAGGGCCAGGAAGTTCGAATTTGGGAGTCAACCTTTACAAGAGGCCAATTACAAGCCGAGTTCCTCAGGATCAACCTGGGACAACTTCTTTTTGGCATTTACTTCTCTGAAGAGAAAAGGCCAATGTCAGTGGCCTCTGGCTGACTAAATTTCCAGATGATTGCAAATTTGGAACCATCATTGAATTGCCCACAGACACAGCTTTTCTTCAGGAAGGGCTGACACAAGCAAACAACTGGTGTGAGAACAGTAGACTAAAACTAAATGGCAAGAAATGCATAATAGTATCCTTCAGGATGTCATCCACCCCTGGTAACTATCATTGACAACACACCCCTAAGAGTTGATACAGTAGTCGGGGATTTGGGTATACACATAATCAGTAATCTCGCCATTGACTATCACATGTCTACGGCAGTGAGGAGAGCATTCTATGTTCTGCAACTTATAAACACAAATATGGCATAAGATCCAAGGAAGTCATTGTTCCACTGTATTTGGCATTTGTTAGCCATATCATTGAGTACAGTGCCCCCTTTGGCATGTACCTAACCAGCCATGTCCAACAACTGGAATGTCCACAGAGATTCCTCACTAAAAGAATATAGGGCGTAAGTAACATGTCCTATGCAGACTGCCTTAAGGCCATATCCCTGTATTCTGTCTTCTACAGGCTGTTGAGGGCAGATCTATGCTTGGCATACAAGGCGTTGTCACACCCCACTCTGAGGGACCTCCTGCATATCCGCAAAACAAATAGCACCCAAATTACCCATTCTAAAGACTTAAACCTGGCCTGTTGTATAACTAAGACCTGCTGGAGAAACAGGTATGTATCCCAGAGACTACCCCTTCTCTGGAACAGGCTCACCATCCATGTGAAGCAGTGTTCCTCCCTAACTCAATTCAAGTTTAACTTGGACAGTTGGATGGGAACAGGAAATCCTCCCTGGTTTGGTACCTATGTATTTAATGGATATAGGCAGCCTGTAAAACCAACCATCTTTTAATGCTAAATATTAATATTAGAAGTATCAAAAATAAAATACCTGAACTCCAGGCCACAATAGCACACTACTCCCCAGACATAGTTGCTTTAACAGAAACCTGGCTAAATAAAAACATAGCTAACTCAGAAGTTTTCCTTACCAGCTACAGTATCATTAGACAAGACAGACTACTTCGTAAAGGGGGTGGAACTGCCTTACAGTACAAGTCCAACTTAACTGTCCGTCAATTACCAAACTCCTACCCCTCCCCCCAAAATTGGGACATACTTATCTCACAACTTCAGCTTCACCCTAAAAAGGTCATCACCACAATTGTGATCTATATTCCACCTGGTAATACACCTGCCAGCCTTGAAGACTTCTTATCCTGGTGGTCTTTCACATACTCACAAGAAACCCTTATTCTGGGGGACTTCAACCTAGATTGGTTCACCTGTATATCAGAACCACCAAGTAATCTAATAAATCTCCATGGCTACCAGCAGCTATTTCAAATTCCAACTAGATATGATAAAAATCTAAAAGGGAATGCATCCTTGACTGGGTCCTAACTAATAACCCCACATTGTACCCTCACACAGGCAGTCTTCCAGACACCTTAAGTGACCACAACATAATATACTTTATATGTAGTAGAACAAGCATATGCAAAACCACTAACTATATATCCACTAGAAACACAAAAAAATTATCTCCTGAGGTCCTCAACACTTTACTCTGTAACTGTGACTGGACCCCCCTAAAAACCCTCCCACTTGACCAGTCTGTAGCATATTTCAACAAAATATTTCTACAACACCTAGACACTGTCACTCCATTGCGCAAAATCAAGGTTAGAACCTCTACAAACCCCTGGCTCAGTAAAGAAACTAAACAAATCCTCAAGTCCAGAGACACTGCCTGGCTTTACTATAAAAAAAACAAAGAAACACAAAGCCTAACTAAGTACCAAGAACTGCACAACCGTGCAAAAAAATGCATTAGCCTGGACAAAAAATCCTACTACACAACATTACAAACTAAATACCAACACAACCCGCAAAAATTTTGGAAAAATGTAAACCAGCTACTAAAATCCACCCAAAAGGCTACCCCCAAACCAACCACCCCTGACACTAAAGTTCCCATCAAAACACAGTTCAACTCCCACTTTGTGAACTCAATTCTATCCTTAGTATCACAGGACAGTTCCTTCCTCACTATCCCCCCCAACACAAATAACACTAATACAAGCTTTACCCTCAAAACAGTTTCCACCACTTCAATCAAAAGCATGCTTTCCAAACTAAAAACCTCATCAACAGCAGCCAACCTACTCCCCAGCTATTTCTTGAAACTCACAGCAGATGCTATTGCTATCCCGGTCTCCACTCTCATAAACAGATCAATTGTTGAAAACTATGTGCCCAAACTCTGGAAAATATCCTATGTTACACCCATACATAAAGGCGGGACCTCCACTGAACTTAATAACTACAGACCCATTGCTTTACTCTCCCCCCTGGCCAAAATCCTAGAAAAATGCATCCATATCCATATGCTAAACTATCTCCTAGACAGCAACATCCTGTCACCTACTCAGCATGGTTTCAGACCTGCCCATAGTACCACTACAGCCCTCCTCTGCTTCACAGACACAGTAAACCATCTCAAAAATGAAGGCCTACAAGTGTCAACTCTTTTTTTGGATATGTCAAAAGCATTTGACCCAGTCTCACACTAAATCCTGCTAAACAAACTAAACCAGTATCATCTATCAAATTCCACTCTTACCTGGTTCCAAAGCTACTTAACTGACAGGTACCAAGCTGTGAAATGGGAAAATTATCTTTCTCCTCAGCTGCCCATAACTATAGGAGTCCCACAGGTTTCTATCTTAGGACCACTACTATTCACAGTCTTCACAAATAACCTCCATACCTCCACACAGCATGCATCTATAATTCAGTATGCAGATGACACTACCTTAATCTGTGCTGCACAAAAAATTCCCACCCTCCTGCAAACAACTCGGCTAGCATTCTGTGACGTTGAAAACTACCTTACCAAAGCCCAACTTATCCTCAATCCAAAGAAAGCTCAGCTTATGATTAAAACCAGTTCTAACAAAAACACTAACAGTCAATTCACTATCTACTCCACAAATGCTACTCCAATTGCTCCAGTGGCACAGGCTAAGCTATTGGGAATAACCATAGACTCCCACCTAAAATTTGATAGTCATCTCAACTTAACTATTAAAAAAGTACATGCCAAACTGGGGTCACTCTACCGTATCAAACCATTTCTTACCAACAACACAAGATCAGCCATTGCTCACTTCCAACTTCTGTCCACCCTACTCTATGCATCTCCCATTCTGACTAATCTCAACAAGCAAAATGGAAGCCTGCTATAACAGAATTGCCCGCTTTGCTGCAAATTGCTCATATAGAACTCATCACTGTACTGCTTTGAGACAGCTCCACTGGCTTGAACTGCCCAACCTCCTAACCTACAATCAGCTCTGCCTCTGTCATTCTATCTATTACCTCCCCAATAAGTGTCCTGCCTTCAAAAACCTAGTACAGCATCACTCAGCCAAAAGGCCTCTTTAGATCATCAAGCAAACTACTACTAGAAGTCACCAACAGCTACAGTAGCTTTGGAGATGCACTATATAGTAGTTCAGTGGCTAAAAAATGGAACTCTGTCCCTACTAGCATTCAAAACACATCATCTAAAGCCTCCTTTAAAGATCTCATCAGGCAACATCTCAAGCAAAATTGGCAGTGCCATGATTGCTCCCCAGGCTAGTGAATGCGGAGAACATGTACATACTAAATCTAGAGCACTTGATAATAGTTTTCAATCTTACTCACAAACACTGGCTAATCTACAATGTATGTACTGTACCTGTGTACTTTGTATGTATTCTACCTATGTTCCAAATTTCAGCTGTACACCACAAATCTATTAATTACCTTTATTTTTAAAATTAATATTTTTTTTGTTCTCTCCACTGTAACTGTTTATGTGCCGCATACCACTGTAAAAACATGTCTCTTGTAATTTGTGTGTATACTGACCATGTCTAAATAACTAAATGTGTAAATTTTTTTTTCTTTGTGGAGCTTTTCTCCTCAGGCCTCTGCTGAAAAAGGGCCTTTTAGGCTCAGTCAGACACCCCCGGTTAACAAATGTAAAATAAATAAAATAAAATAAATAATGTATCTGCCTGGCCCCGCCTTGTAAATGTTTCACTTCCTAAGCCCCTGCTTCCACTTATCAAGGGCCTCAGAGATTTGTGATGCATGGCTAGGCTTAAAAAGGCCCTTGTGGTCTTTAGCCTGGTAAACACCTATGAACTCCAGTATTACATGTTTGTCTTTCGGCTTTTCCTGGTTAAGGGTCGCCACAGCGGAACTCCGGTCCGCTAATGATTGGCAGTTTTTTTTTTTATGGTGTCGAGTTGCCAGCCCGACACCCAACCTTCAACGAAGGCACGCCCATTCAACACATGTCTTTCAAACGTCAAACGCCCACTCGCCCACGGGGAGGACATGCAGACTCCATACATAAGGCACTCCCAGCCCATGTCGAGAATCGAACGGGAGAACCTCTTGCTGTGAAGCAACAATGCTACCGCTGCACCACAGCGGAAGTATCCAGTATTACATAAACTGCTCAATTCCCGACTTCCCTTAAACCTCATACCTTATTATTCTGCATGTGTTTTACCATGAATTCCATTTATTTCTATGTAATGTATTTCTTCCCTTTTCTGAAGATCCCCACCTCCAGTTGTTTTATCTTCTTTACAATATTTTGTATTCAGTTACAGTGGATTTGGATTTTGGTTTCTATTTTCTAGTAGCTGCTTTTTGGCAGCCAGTAGCATTAAACTTAGACCTTACAGTGATTGGTCAGTTCAGATGCTGCATTGCAACTCAAATGAGTAATTTCTTTAGTTACAACCATTTGCTCCCCCAACATTTCTGATAAAGTACTCTGTAGGGAATTTTTATAAGCTGCCAGCTCATTACATTCACAAAATCATATTGCCAGTTTGCTGTCTCTTTCCTATCACATATCCAGCATTTGCTATATACCTTAAGAAACATTCTTTGATGTCTGCTTGAGGTATAAAACACCTAGGCAAGCACTTCCAAGCATAAATCCTAAATAGTCTGAACGTCGTTCCATACTTGGGAGATATACAGATGTCCATTTGTTCCTTTGTAAATTGCCTTTTTTTGCTCCCAGTACCTTGGTTTATTCAGTTTAATAGTTTTAACTAAATTATATTAACTGAATAAATTGAGTCCTTCATTTTTCTATATTCACTTTACAGGATTTGGGGAACTGTTGTGGGGCTCAAATAAAAAGCTTCTGTACTTCACAGTGATAGTTGTGTTTGTCCTGGATGTTGAAATGACAGAATGAACATAGAAGTATAAGCTGGTAGTATGACATGACAAAAATTTCTTTGTTGTTGTGCACCTTTTGAAAACAGTGAAACGGTGTATAATTATCCAATCTGCAAGTATCTTGAGGCAATGATATCCTACCTCACACGTGTGGAACCTTCTTTCAAAGTGGCTGAGAGAATGCGCCACAGTGCCTTGCTTCCACAGTTCTGTAAAGACGCTTCTTTTGTGAGCTGGCATTCAGTAGTGTTTCACAATTTTTTCATGCCCAAGTTAAAGCTGAATTTTATTTTGCATTGTTTTGAGTAACAGACTAATAGTATACATTTATTTACCTATATGCTTTGTTTTTATGGTAACCTTACTGCTCTTTAATTGTCTGTTTTTGTTTTTCATTTGTACTTAATACATGATACTTGAGGATAAAGCAATTTAATGATCATGAAATTGAAATTAGGTGCCAGCTTGCATGAAGTGCATCATCCAAACGTTGGTACATATCTATTTGAACACTTCTATCCTTATATATTCACTTGTGTACAAGTGTTACGTTCCACATATCAGAAGGTCATATTTTTAGTATGGATCAGAGAACCATTAAAAATCAGATACAAAACTTTATTGTAAAAAAAAATGGGCTGCATGCCTGCATGGGGTGTTTTAATAGAAGCTGAGATTGAAGAGAACATTGATATTGAACAAAGTACCTAATATGTATGTATATATATATATATATATATATATATATATATATATATATATATATATATATATATATATGGGTCCTCTTCACATGGTCGACATTTCACAGTGTCGAAACCCATATGTCCAAGACCATATGATAGACATTTGAAATGTCGACCATGGGGAACCGGCATCTCTCAACAGTGCGGAAGGGCAAGATTTCCATTTCTGCACTGTTGTGCAATCTCTGAGTTGGTATATTAAAGTTACGGGGGGTGGGGCGGGTGTAGCCTCTTTAAAGTTAGCTTTATTTATTTATTTTGGTGTACTTGTATGTTCGACATTTCAAATGTCGATCATATGGTCTCGGCCATATGGGTTTCTACATTGTGAAATGTCGATCATATCAAGTAGACATATATATATATATATATATATATATATATATATATATATATGTGTGTGTGTGTGTATGTAGAAATATATATTTTAATAAAATAGATTCTAGTATAAGTTGAGAAATCACTAGTTCAGTTAGGATTTGTAATATAGTGAAAATAAGACAATATAGGCACTAATTAATTACTGCTGTCAAATTGTATTGTAAGTAGTTACTTTGTGCTCTAACTGTTTTTAATGATCATTGTCAGCTCAAACATCAAATTAAGACTAAATAGAAAAGTTGATTGTGATATTTGGATTAATATGCTCAACAATGGCAAGTTATTGATAATTGGATGTAAGCGCTGTTTGTCTGACATGAGGCTAGTTTCTTAGTAAAGTTTAATAAAATAATTATCACCTCTCGTTGCCAAAATAATGCACCTTGCATGGGATTGCACGGTATGTCAGATTTTAAATACGTTAAAGTATTTGCATTGCTTTAAAAAAAAAAAAAAAAAAAAAAAAAAAAAAAAAAGAATGTCATTTTTAAACATGCTTGGCAAAGTGGGTTTTGTATGCGTGGCAGCTTTGTTAATTGCATGCGTCCATAATGATTGGCTGTATTGCTTTGTGCTGTGGCTTGTGAGTAAAATGAAGTGTATGTAATCAAGCTGTCTTGCTGACACAGATGATTTCCTCTGGCAGCTAGGGTTTAACAGTTTGCCTTGAACACTAGAGTGCTGACTGGGGTCAGTGAAGGAGAAGACTGAACCACACATAAGACCACCAGCCTCCTCTGAAGGAGGATGGAGAATCATGGATATAATCTGAAATTGCCGTTTGGAAACTTGTGAAACAGTTTGTTTCTTCAGTGGGTGAAGGTAGATGTACACAAAAATATAGCATCATATGGTTTGTTTTTGCATCGTATGTATGAATCAGGATTCGTATTTTGTTTTCCTCAGCCAGGTTCCTCAAGGATGTGTTTCATCATTGTGTTTTTGTTTGCTCCCTGTTGTGACAGTGTGTGAGAGAAGTGTGCAGTTTTGTAAACTCTCTGCTCACATCAACCTAGGAGCAAGCAATATTTTTGCAAGTTGAAATTCCTTTAGATTAAGAATACATAAGTAAGGGGAATGTCTGGCAAGGGGGCTAATCCCTTGCTGAATTACTTTAGTTTTTGGGTTTATTTACATGAAACATATTGTAGCTCAGGTTTGTATTTTCCCCATCTATGTACTTGAATTACTAGGTTTTATGTGATTATGCAGGAGGGGTTGTGTTTTATGAAGGTGTAGTAGACTTGGTTTGGTACATATCCCTTGCATAACCCTGCACTTTCTGCAACCTTCATATTTGATGCTGCTTCTAATTTTAAGGCCCCACCTTCTACTGTTATCCTATTTCTACTGACTCATTTGGGCCTGTTGGCTGCACTGGTTCAGGAAGCAAGCAAGTCTTTTAACAAGACATTATTCTCCAGTATAGTTATAGAAATGTCTGAAGGTGATAGACATAGGAGCTTGAAACAAATGCAAGACTGCACTCTTGGAATGACTTTGAAGTTATTTCTCAGTTTAGCAATCTGAGATGTTGGTTTGGACTGAAGGAAAAACAATGGGGTATGTAACTGCAGCTTGATGCCATTGAGTAACACTTACTGATAATAATCATTTGCCTTCAGCTGTGAGTGTTTGTGGCTTAATATGAGTATGGAAAACAAAGACTTTGTTTACTGCACTGTCCTGGAGGTTAATAATTATGATTCTGTTAGGCCATAGAGCATGAAGTTTATAAGTAAAATGGGATTATTGTGTGGATGACAAAAATGTAAGAAAAATAGAGCAGGCATGCCTGCATACACAGTTCATAGCAACATAGCATAGCTATAGAAAAGATTGAGCTCGCCAAGATGGCAGTTGATGTGCTGTGTATGTAGATGAGTAACACGGATGTATAACAGCAAGGTTGCAGTTCAGACATTACTTAGGCTGTGTACCTCAGTTGTATACATAAATTGTTGGTACAGCATATTTTAGAGGTTGTACTAATAGACAGAATCTAATGAGATGTTATGGTACAGCCACCCCAGCTGGTGTGGTGGCACAGATGTTAGCAACTCATGCATTATTCACCCCCTTCAGTACACATTATATCTGTATATTTATCTCCAAAAACATTTTTCTTGAATGCCTAAAATGGCAATCAGAAGACAGTGATAAATAGTTATCCAGTTAGTTTTTGTGGGGGGGGGGGTTCAAGACACTTATACTCCTACAATCTTGTTACTTAGTATAGTCGCCTTCAAGTCACCATTACTTGAAGAAAAGGCATGTTTTTGTTCTTGCACATAAATCACTTATTTTCCTTTTTCAGTAATTTTCTTTCTTTGATGACTTTGGAAAGAAAAAGCAGCACACCTACAACAGTGTGTCACAGTGTGATTTGGACAGAAGCTGTGTGCCCCATCAGATGTTCATCGTGCATACAGCTGCAGTCATAACAGATAGGTTCTCCTGCCTTTAGGCGGGTCCTCGGTCGGCCGAATTCCAAAGTCTAGGTCCGGCGTCTGTTGTCGTCGCTTCTTCCCTGGCGTCAGTGTGACAGGGGTATAAAGGAACCGGCCGACGCCATTTTCTTCAGTCTTTCTTGCTGCGCGGTGCCCGAAGCAGAAGCAGTTCGCAAGTGCCGGTCGGCCAGCTCCTGAGATTACAAAAATTTGGAAACGAAGTCTTCTTAAAAGCTAAGTACCCCGTTGGGGAAACTTTTCTTGCCTCAGACCGATGTCAGACAAAGTTAATAATTGTATTTCTTGTGGGAAGCAAATACCGCATAAGGATTTCCATTCCCTCTGTATACCTTGTTTAGGCCCAGACCACGACGTCTCGGTCTGTCGCTTTTGTGCTACATTCAATAAACGCACTATTAAGCGTCAGGCGGAGTTCACCCAGCATTATTTTTGGAAAGCGTTTAACTATACTATGTCGTCGGATACTCAGTCTCCGGTTTTGTCTAAAAAACGCAAAGACAAGGACCGACACACAAGGTCCGCGGCCTCTACCGACACCACGCCAAAGCCGACTACACGTGGTCCAGTTCTCAGCGAGGCGCCTACGCAGCCCCTGACTACCGACGACACTTCTTTGACGGTGTCTCCTGTGCCCGAGGTCGCAGGCTCCTCGGCCCACACCCCGACTACAGATACCGAAGCCACTCTTGCCATTGAAACTCAGAATGTGGACAGGTCCACCTACACTCAAGTTGTCTTCAGACCTTCCTCTTCTTTCTCCATCAAGGCTTTCACAAAGTCTAAAGCAACCATGCACTCTAAGAGACCAGCTACACAGGGCCCATCTCCAGGCCCCATGCCTAAGAAACAAATGCTTAAAATGGCTGAGGATTTAATTACTCTTATCAGAGGTTCTCAGCCCCCACCGGACAAAAGGCCCAGAGTGGAGGAAGATTCCCCCTCCTCTGATCAGGGCTCCATTATTTCAGAGCATTCTGATGATCAGGAACATTCTTACTCCCCTTTTGAAGACTCTGATGCGGAGGAGTCCATCCCTTCTGTCCCCCCCCCCCCAGAGGATTACTCATTTGGGGAAACTTTGCATACCTTAAGGGAACACTTCCACTGGGAAGGCCAAGATTATTCAGATTCCAAGAAAAGGCTCGGGAATTTCTCTTGCTACCTCAGCACAGGCCTCTGGCTATACCTCCCGTCTTGGACATCCTAGATGATGTTTACTCAGAGGCTTGCCTTAACCCAGACTCTCTACCTCCAGCTCCAGTTAAGCCTGACAGGTACTACAGGGTTCCTGACTCGCACCAATTTCTATACAAAAGCCATGCTGCTGACCTAGAAACCATCTCACAGGGCCCCAAGGGAGTTAAGGCCTCCATTGCTAAAAATCCATTACCTTCCGAGAGAGACTCCAGATCTTAGAAAGGTGGGGAAAAAAGGTATATACCTCAGCTACCGTATCCATGAGGGCCTTAAGCTGTCAGTTTCATATGCTAAAATACCAACAGTTTTTGTTATCACAATTGAAAAGTAAAATATCACAACCTGAACAACCAGACTTGAAGGAGTTGCAGGATTTGATGCATAGTGCAGAACAAGTGGGTAAGCATACCTTACAATGTGGTTTTGATGCTCTAGAGGCCTCATGTAGAGCTGTTGTTACAGGATCAGTCATATGTAGGCATGCCTGGCTCAAGGAACAAGCCTTGCCTGATCATGTCAAAGCTAAATTACTAGACGCCCCTCTTCAAAAGGATGTACTATTTGGTGCTAATGCTGAGGAGGTGTTAAGGAAAATGGAGGAAAAGGCTAAATCAATGCAAACTGTGAAAAAATTTCTACAGGTACAACCCCCACGTTTTAGTAGAAATTGGCCTTCCAAAAACTGGTCTTTCCTGCCACGGACAGACCCCAAAGAGGCAGATACAGGCGCCCGAGGGGCAGAGGACAATCCCAAGGATCGTTTAGAGGCAGACAATGGCAAGCTCCTACACAAAGAGGTGGTGAGGATAACTCGCAATCTTTCCGAAAGCAAACCCAGTGACTTTCCCCTTTGCATGCCAACCAAGTCTCAAATGGCAGCCCCCTTAGGAGGAAAGCTGGCATTATTTTCAAAAAATTGGCATGTTGTCACAAAGGACAAATGGATCCTGGACATTATAAACAGAGGCTACAAATTCCATTTTCACATCCTTCCAAAAATGAGAGGCATGCCAAACCTGCCACACTATCAAAGGACAGAGGCACAAAGGCAAATTACAGATCTCATAAACATGAAAGCTATTCAAGAGGTACCTACGCACGAACAAGGTCACGGTTTTTATTCCAGGCTATTTCTGGTGCCAAGGAAGGGAAAAGATTGGAGACCTATTTTGGACTTATCCATCCTAAACACATTTCTACTCGTACCAAAATTCAAGATGCTCACTCTACAGCAACTTCTTCCCATGCTGGGCAAGGAGTCTTGGCTGGTAACATTGGACCTCAAGGAGGCATACCTGCATGTCCCAATCAGACAAAATTGCAGAAGGTACCTCAGATTTCTTGCAGGTTCAACCCATTATCAATTCTCTGCATTGCCCTTTGGCTTATCTACTGCGCCCAGAGTATTCACGAAATGCCTGACATCAGTAATTGCCTACTGCAGACTTCAAGGGATACAAATATACCCCTATTTGGACGACTGTCTGATCCAAGCGGACAGCAAGCACATTCTTCTGAAACATCTGGCTTATGTAATAATGTTGTTGAACTCTCTGGGATACACTGTCAACAAAAAGAAATCAAGGCTAATACCCTCTCGGAAGATAATTTTCCTGGGTGCCAATTTGGACACAAACACCCAGATGGCCTACCTCACGCCAGAGAAGCAGGGGCAACTAATTCAATACTTCAGAACACTAGCAAATTGCACCAGGCTGACTGGAAGGAAAATCCTGCAGGCTCTGGGATTCATGGCATCTTGCATCTTACTAATCCCATGTGCAAAGCTGCATATGAGGAAACTACAATGGTACCTGAAAAACATATGGTCTCAACACAGCCACAGTTTGGAAACAATAATGCCACTAATTCCATGTCTGCAAAAGGAATTTCTGTGGTGGGCTCAAGCATGTCAAGCTAACACAGGTCTTCCATTCAGCAAGCCTCAAGCAAATCAAGTCATCACAACAGACGCCTCGGACTACGCCTGGGGGGCGCACATGACAGATCGGTGCATTCAGGGCAAATGGTCCCAAAAAGAAAAGCACCTTCACATCAATCAAAAAGAAATGCTAGCAGTAATAAATGTTATTATAGCTTTCAAGGACCTTCTACAACCAGGTTAACTATTGATAAGAACGGACAACACCACAGTTATGTGGTACATAAACAAACAGGGAGGCACACACTCTTACCCCCTATGCAGACTGGCCATGTCACTTTGGAACATGGCCATGGACTTACAAATGGAACAACAAGCACAGTACTTGCCAGGCAAGGAAAACATGCTGGCAGACAACCTAAGCAGGAATATGACAGATCCACACAAATGGAAATTGCATCCAAAAGTTTTTACAGAAATAATCCGAGAATGGAGAAGGCCAGACATAGATCTCTTTGACTCCCACAAAAATCATCAATTGACAAAATTCTGCTCAAGGATCTTCCATCCAAAGGCCTGGAGAGTGGACGCTCTCTCTTTCAGTTGGACATCAATGACAGTTTATGCCTTCCCACCTCTTCCTCTGCTGCCCAAAGTTCTATTGAAAACCAGAGCAGACAGACCAAAGATGATTCTCATTGCTCCGGACTGGCCAAGGCAACACTGGTACCCACTCCTGAGGAGCCTGACGCATTCCCCACCATGGACCCTGCCTCTAATGCCTCTTCTTCTGACTCGGCACAGCTTCAGAACTCTTCACAGCCAGCTAAAAACACTCAGTCTAGCCGCATGGAAGATTCCTTGGCATCACAACAGGCCCTACTCTCCAAGGAGGTGCAGGATGTCATTTTGGAGGCCAGAAGGCCATCAACTAGAAAAGCTTACTCCGCAAAATGGAAACGTTTTTGTGTCTGGAATGAGAAAAAGGGCCAAGGAAAACTGAATTTACCTCAAATACTACAATATTTGGCTGAACTGCTAAGCAGTGGACTTTTTCTCCCCCATCAAAGTCCATGCCTCAGCCATTTCTGCAGAATACAACACTGATCCACCATTATTCTCTCACCCTCTCTTAAGACAGTTCCTCAGAGGGGCTAAGAATTTAAGACCTCCAAGGAAACAACCAATACCTGCTTGGGATCTTAATTTCATTTTGGAAAAACTGACCTTGCCTCCCTTTGAGCCAGCTGCCTCATCAGATTTGCAATATTTGTCCTGGAAAACAGCTTTCCTTCTGGCTATCACCTCAGCTCGTAGAGTTTCAGAACTACAGGCTCTCATGGCTGTCCAGCCTTTTATCATCTTCCATCAGTACAGAGTTTCCTTATGAACCAACCCGCCCTTTATGCCTAAAGTGGTATCCAGGGTAGCTTTAAATCAGGCCATGCATTTACCTACTTTTTATCCTAATCCTCAAAACAAAGGGGAGAGATTACTACATTCCTTGGACATCCACAGACAACTGCGTTATTATTTGGACAGAACAAAGCCATTCAGAAAATCAGAACAGCTCTTTGTGGCCTATGCGGTAGGAGCTCAAGGAAAGCCAATTTCCAAACAGGCGATCTCAAAATGGATAGCCCACTGCATACGTTTTTGCTATTCCTTTCATGGCAAAACTGTATCTACAGGCATTAGAACTCATTCCACCAGGGCCACAGCCACCTCTGCAGCCTTCCTCAGAGGAGTTCCTACCAAGGATATTTTGGAAGCAGCCACTTGGAGTTCTGTGCATACCTTCTCCAAACACTACAACCTACCATTACTACAACCTACCATTATACTCCAAATGTAGAGCAGGCTTTGCCACTGCAGTCTTGCAGGGCATTTTGGCTCCTCCTAGTTCCACCTAGTGCCTACCACCCCTTTCTTAGCTTTGGGATTCTACCCATCTGTTATGACTGCAGCTGTATGCACAATGAACATAGTACAGTTTTGTACCTACCATAAATGTAGATGTTCGAGTGCTAATACAGCTGCAGTCCAGGTTTCCCTCCCTCCTTCCCCTCTTGGGACAGGCCTATAGGCTAACACATCCTCATACAACCTGATTGGGGTATTCATTTATGATGTATTTGCTTGCAACTACTGTATTTAGATTATATTGCACTGCATTATTACACAAATTTATGTATTGCCTTCCTTCTGGGGGCACCTGACATCTTGGGCAAGAAAAACTGAAGAAAATGGCGTCGGCTGGTTCCTTTATACCCCTGTTGCACTGACGTCAGGGAAGAAGCGACAACCGACGCCGGACCTAGACTTTGGAATTTGGCCGACCGAGGACCCGCCTGACGGCAGGAGAACCCATCTGTTATGACTGCAGCTGTATTAGCACTCGAACATCTACATTTATGGTAGGTACAAAACTGTACTTTTCAGTGTGACACTGAGATCAATAGTGCAGTGCCAAAAGGGTTGTGGAGCTAACAGACCAAAGCAGAGTATAATGCACAACATCCTGGGTGTTAGTCTTCTTTTATCACTGTTTGCAGGTAAAATTGGGGGCTTCATAGTGGTACAAGGCAATCTGTAAGATCTTTTGCATCACCACCTGTATGTCTCCATCTCCAAAAGAAAGCAGTATGTTTGTGTGACCTGCTTGGTCTGAATATTGCTCCTCTCTGGCTGCATTTAGTTTTGATTTGAAACACTTCATTCAAGGTTTGATCACCTCTATTTTGTATCATATTCTAGTATTACATTTATTTTGTTTCAAGTTTTCTGTTCTGTTGGAATTTTAAGAGTTCTTGGCTAGAGTCCGTTAAAATAAGTTACCAAAGAATTCCTTTTCAAACTGTGAATAGCATCAATTAATTAGTGGGGGGAGCTGAGAAACAGCATTGCTCTTTTATTTAGAAATATCTTAATTTAGCTGAAGAGTTTGTGTGTTAGCTACTTGCTTTGAGTATCGCTACTCTCTGCCTGCATTTTCCCCTCCTTACCCATCCAGTTCTTGTATTGTTCTTAAATTTGATGGCTTTTAAGTTGCCCTCCCCTACTATAAATCTTATTCTATGCACTCCTACCAGTCCCATCTCATCAGCTCATTCTACTGAGTAGAGAGAGAGAGAGCATTTGGGAATGCCCCACCCCCTTAGCTTCTCAACCTTGAATTGTCTTGTTTCCTCCCCTCCCACTTAACCTAAAAAAATAAAATAAAAAATGCGCTTTATTCATCTGCCTTTACTATATTTTTGTGTTTCTTCCTACTTTACTTTATTTTACTTTTACTGCTTGTTCTTAAAAGTATTCAGTTACATTTATTATGCTGCATTTATGACTGCATGTTAGTAGCCTGATTAAATTTTAACTGTTATTCTAAGCCTTTTGGTTTAAGCACTTGGGCTTCAGGCCAGTTGTTTTTGATTTGGAAGCCTTGTGGTCTACACTCTTGTGGCAGGAGAGAGGTAGCTTACATCCTTCTAAGTTGGGTGTTGCTGGTTGAAGGCTTGGTGTGTTTGTTATTCTAAAAGTGTCTTAGTTCTGGTTTAGCACTTGGGGTTCAGGCCAGTTGTTTTACATTAAGAAGGTTCGTGGTCTACACTCTTGTGGGAGGAGAGAGTAGATTCTGTCCTTCTGAGCTGGGAATTGCTGGTTGAAGACTTATTGCGCCTGCTTATTTGAACTGCTTCTTTCTGAAATTGGTGCTCCTTGTTTACTGTAGCATAGACTAGTCAGACCTGCTGAATCTAGCTCTGTTTGTATAACTTGAATACTAATCCAGGCCATCTTTTTTTAGGAGAGGGTTCCCCTGCACCTTAGTGCCAGGAGTGTGCAGTTAGAACTCATCTGATTGAAGGTTTTTAGAACAGGGCTCAGTTTTGAGCTTTTTATTGGTTAATTTGTTTAAATCAGTTTGCTCTTGTTTGTGACTGTTATATTTAAGTGTGTATCTGTTCTCCTGTGTTAAATTGACCTAAACCGAGGTTAAATATCTTTAGCATAGTCTGGTTACAGGTTTTGCTGCATCCATTCTGTTTGTGTGATTCCTGTGTTTCCTGCTACGCCATCTTGTGTTGGCCAGGGCCTGCCTGCACTTAGTGGGAGTAAGTGAACTGTCTGGCATAGGGTTCATAGGTGTGTACTAGGCTAATGGCCCTGGAGCCTTTACAAGCCTAGCCCATAGGATTGCCCTGGCATTGTGCCCACCCGACCTTAGTTCCCAGTGCCTCTGTCGAGTTAAGCCACTGGCATGATGCCTGGATGTTGAGCTAAGACCTTAGGGACAAGGGTTGATCGGTCAATTCCAGTGTTTCTATTTTACTTTTGTTTTTCTGGTATTTAAACCCCTCGTTTGCATGGGGTTGTGCTTGCTTGCGAATCACACACCACTGCTGTAGTGTTTTTAACCCTTTGCGTGGAATCTTTCCTGCATTTTTTCCCTTACCAGCATTCCTGTTTAAGTTAGGCCCTCGCTTGCAGCTACTGTATTAAATTTATCCAGCCCTATTTACACCTGTAGGTACTCTCCTCAGGTAGTACCCACTCTACTATCCCTGACCTCTCTTCCACAGATTCTAACAACCATGGATGGACAATTTCCTATGGTTTCTCATGCTAGTCTGGTTGATGTGGGTATCCTAAGATAGTGTAGCAACTGCCTTATGTACATGGACAACCCTGTACTACTACCACCCAGGAACACAATATGAGAGAGATGCAGTTACATTAAGAACCTAGAATCCTTGGTTGTCTCAGTCACAAGCCAGTACATCTAGCACTGAGAAGGTTGTCTGCACAAACACTATGAGCACCACACTTTTAACACCACCCACACCTACATATGCAGAGGTTCTCAACAAAAGCATACCTAAACAAAAGAGACCTATGAAACAAAAATACACGCACATCACAACCCACAGCACCAAGCATCACACACAGTACACACACCTGCGTCTCACAGCATCTAAGGCCCAGCCACAAACCCAACATACTGTCACAGGAGCTCTATCGTGAGGAACACAGATATGTTCCTCACCAGGCTAAAGTCACAGTAGGTTGCTTGCCAGGTGCAAGAATCCACCATATCATGCATGCACTCAACATCACGTACTGTTATGACTGTTATAGTCCATGTTGGTGTGAATGACTTGAGATGTACCTTGAGACTATATGAAGAGAGACATGATTGAGATCACTGAATATGTGACCCAGGGAGGTATGTCCTTAGTCTTAAGCAGCATCCTACCATCACCCAGAATGGTGCCTCAATACAAACAGAAAATGATTGACTTCAACAATTGGCTTAGTTTCTGGTGTCATTCCAAGGGGATCCAGTACCTGACAGCCTGGGGAGGGCATGATTGACAGAGCACGATGCTTTGTCAGAGATGGCCTTCATCTGTCTCCCCCGGGCTTCAGGCTTCTGGCAAAGGTTCTCGCCTCCCCCATAGTGCCTTTTTTAGGCAAAGTCACGAGCACAATATTACCAGCATGAAAAATTCTTCTAAATTAAATTTAAGGTCATGCTGCTAAACACTAGGAGTCTTAGCATGAAATTGCACTCATTGCAGGCATTCCTTGCCCTGGAGGATGCTGACATTTATGCAGTCAATGAAATCATCCTACCATACTTTCAGACCCAAAACGGAGGGCTACAAAGTCAAAGGAGGTGGAGTTTCACTATTTATCAAAGGCGTACATACTTCCAGGCTGGGCAAACTATATGACGCACAGAAGACACTCCAAGTACAGTTAACTGATAACAAAACACCTATTCAAATCATACAGACCTCCAGCCATGACTCAAGATGCCCACTCCACCTATCTGACCTTACTTAAATCCATCAGGATTCAACCTTCTACCCTGATCCTGGGTAACTACCCAGCCATAGAGTGGAAGACCTGTTCTAGCCCAAACATGAACGTCCAGAGATTCCTTGACTTCGCCAGTGCATTGGGTCAGCTGGTCAACACCCCCTACAAGAGGTGAAAATATCCTGGACCTGGTCCTAACCAATATGAGTAGCCACTGTAGCACCCCTACAGTATCATCCCCCTTGGTAAGCTCTGAGCATAAAATGATCACTTTCGAAGTCACCATCTCCCCTGAACTCCCCTCCCCCATCAGGGTCAAACAAAAAATCTTTTCCAAAGCTGACTACAGTCTTCTGAAAGCAAGTATAAGCAGCTTCACAGCCACCGTCCCTTCAGTTTGAACTAGCACTAATGTCCAAGCCTGCACCAAAAAGCTATATGAGCACCTATATAGCTGTATGGACTTAGCAGTACCTGACAGGACCAAATCATCTGCCTTAAGGAAGAGTAAATCTGTCTGGTGGACAGCAGCAATAAACAAACTCTCTATAATAAAAGTAAAAAATGGATGTCCAAGACCAAGAAGGAGCAGGTGCCAAGTTGGAAGCAATCTATTCTTTGTCTGAACAAGCAAATGATGTCACTGGGGAAATCCTCTAAGGCTAACTTTGTCCAAATTGGCCACATTCACTAAGGACAATCACAAGGCCTTCTTCACATAGGTCCACAATCTCAAAAGTAACACCCAAACCTGCCACGAACTGCTGGTCAATAATACCACATACACAAACGTCGTAGATATAGCCAACCTGCTGGCAGACAGGTTCAGTGAAAACTTCACCCCCTGTCCCCCTATCAGTAAACCAGGACATCCCCAGCACTTGCCCCCCCCCTTCCCTCATCACCAGGGAGCAGGTCTTTAATGCCCTGTCAAAGGCAAAAAATACAGTCTCCGTGAGACCCAACAAAATCCCTGGCTGTATCCTACATGAACTTAGGCATGAGCTCTCAGCTCCATTCAGCACCCTATTCAACCAAAGTCTGAGCACCAGCTTCATCCCAGCCAAATGGAGGACAGCCACTGTCATCCCTCTGCACAGAGGTAGAGCGTCCACTGACCCAAGCAATTATAGCCCCATCAGCATAACTAGCATGATCTTTAAGGCCATGGAATGCATTATCATGGATCTTATAAACAAGAACATTGGCAACCTCCAAACGCTTGACCGCATACAGTTTGGTTTTGTCAAAGGGAGATCACGCCTGTTAAACTTGGTTGACTTCTTAACAGTCAACAAAGCCGTGGACGAGGGGAAGACTGTGCACATCACCTACCTTGACCTAGCCAAAACCTTCAACACTATTCCCCGCTTGGGCATAATAGATAAACTCTCCCAACTAGGCATCAATCCATGTGATACCAGATGGGTAGCTAACTAGCTCACTGATAGAACCCACACAGTCAAAATAGGGGAAGCCACCTCTAGTAGTAGACCCGTAATGAGAGTTGTACCCCAAGGATCGGTCCTGGGGCCTCTATTGTTTGGGATATACTTTTCTGAAGTGCAAGCCAAAACCAGTAGTCTGTGGCTTACCATGTTTGCAGATGACCGCAAGCTGGGAACTGCCTTAAATTCCCCTAGTGATGTGAACATCCTCCAAGAAGGTCTTACCTAAACTAATTACTGGTGCCAGAAGCATGACCTCAAACTGAATGGCAAGAAATGCATCATTATCCCCTTTGGGGAAAAGGGCATCCCCACTAATTATCACATTAATAACAATGTACTACGCATGCAATCAGTCGTGAGGGACTTGGACACCCAGGTTGATAGCAACCTGACTTTTCACCACCACGTTTCTTGTGTTGTATGGAAGGCTTTCTACATGGCCCACCCCATAAGCAAAGGTATTTCATCCAAGAACAAGGAGGTCATAACATCCCTGTACTCCTCCTTTATCAACCCCATTATCGAGTACAAATGCACCCTTCGGCATGTACCTTGCCAAGCAAATGCAGCAGCTGGAGAGACCACAGAGGTTCCTGACAAGGAAAATCCAGGGTCTCAAACACCTAACCTATACAGATAGGATAAAAGCCATGTCCCTGTACTCAGTCTCATACAGACTGCTCTGAGGTGACTTGTGTCTGGCATACAAGGCCATCTCAGACCCAGCTTTGATGGAGTTGCTACATATCCGTAAGTCAAACTCCACTCGCACAACCCACACGCAAGGCCTCAACCTGGTCTGTGACATTAATAGAACTTCTTGGCGGGATTGATTTATGTCCCAAAGACTCCCCCATCACTGGAATATAGACTCTATCTCCATGTCAAACAATGTACCTCTCTAACCCTCTTTAAGAACCTGGACGACTGTATGGGAAACCGAACATATACCCCTGTGGTCCCCCCCTGTGTCCCTGCTAGACAGGAGAAACAGCTGGTTACTTTGTGGGAACATGGGTGAAATTCTTGGCTAAGCTTATAAGGAGAAAAGAAGTGGAGCCAGCAAACGTTGATGCAATCAATACAAATTTAGCCTAGTATCATCCTATGAACGTAGAGGAGTATTAGCACATAACGTAGTAGCATTAGTAGCATATGTACTTTGCAGGTAATGGGTACTCAAAATGCTTAGCTAAAATGTGTAAAAAGCTCACACAGTGTAGGACATTTTGTACCCTGCATGCACATAGCCCCCAACCCCCCCACCCATCACCCACCAGTTATCTGTAACAAATGCCTATAATATAGCAAGGAGAGAAGTAGCAGTTAAGCCATATTGAAAAAGTGTGCATAGCTGATGCTTAATATGTTTTTCATTTTATGAGACACATACGGGTAGATGTGCATTTCTGTTTGTAAATCACAAGTGTGATAGTACTACATGAATGGACCAGTTAAAGGTAGGCATTGGAATTTGTCATAGAAGCCACATAAAGAGTAATTTATCATGGTAAAGGTGACTTCATATTAACGGTAACAAAGAAGTAAATGTACATTGACAATTTAAGTCCAGTGTTACAGTATTATGGTATATGATTAGGTGCTACATAATGTCGGTAGGCATAACAGAGATCAGTATGTAGAATATGGTCAGGGGTCAAGCTGCACAGTGCTGAGGCTGCTATGTATGTCTCACTGATTTGAAAACATTTATGTTGATTTATCACTGGAATTATTCTTGTGCTTTGATACCAGGCTGCATATTGGTAGACTGTTGTACTCTTTAATTTGGCTGTTTGTGCCTCTTTGTTGAAATGCTTTAACTCTCCTCACTGCAGTGACTAAACTATGTCCATTGTGTTTTAGGTTCCTAGTGAATTATGATGAGCTGTTTCCTATTGTGGAGGATATCAGTTTACTGCAGCAGGCATCTCCTGTCCTGTATCCTTTGGTAAAAGTGCATTTCAAGTTGGGGATTTGAGGTTTCATTTGATTAGTCTTTGTTTACTATTTATAACCCTGAAAAATATGAGGAGTCAATGTTCAAGTGCAAAAGTGACTGAAACTAGCCAGAAATCTGAACTAAGGGTAAGAATCAGAGACTAAAGCATTATGTACTTTATACAAGCTGGATGAATGTTACTTTTTAGTATTTAACTAATTCATGAAATTTTACCAGAACCACAACATAGAAATGTGGTAATGTACTAATCAACTTACAGGGCAGACAATACAGATGTTGTTGCTACTCACCCTTTAGAATGGACTAGTCAAGTCTCTTTCTGATGAAGGTTATATTGTTTTGTACTTCAGTCAGTGGAGGTGATCCCTCAAAAGTGCCTTGCTGTATAAGTCTAAAATAATTTTTTTTATTAATAGCAAATGTTTGGTTTAGTGAGTCGTTAAGAGTTTCATGACTCTAGATGAAATTTGTGTGTGTGAGGCACTGTTGTGTGTCTTGTTATAGAAGCCACACTGACTTTGGTTTTTTTAGGTCACTTCATGCTTGCTAAAATGCTAACTCCAGGGTTGATCTATCTCAGAAAAAAAAGAAAGAAAATGTATGTTGTTATGCAGTTGTAGAGGAATGCTCCTTTCTCTGAGATAGAGTAACCTTTGAGTTAGTATATTTACACTTATGGGGAGTGTGGGGGTGAACCTGTCCTTTATGGAAGATGCAGCGGGGCACCCTGTAAGAAATGTGAGTTGTATTTTGGATTTTACTTGCACACTGTCTGTATTTTATTATTTTGTGGATTGCTGATGTGTGAGACCTAGGGTTCTCTTGGATACTGAGTTTTGTTTTCATATTTGTGGAACTCCTAGATGTAGCCTTTTATTATGAAAGGCAAATGAGCATAAGCATCTGGTTATATGAGCCTGTTAGATTTCAAGCCCATGTGTATTTTTCAAACTGAGACTGAGCCCCAACAGAAAGTGGTAGTTGTATTAACACTAGAATGTTACATAGTGTATTATGCTGTAGTTTGTCATGTTTTTAATTTTTTTATTACTTTACTAACTGCAGATGATGCCACTGTGATGCTGATTGCTGCTGTTGTATCGTGCATTTATTTATGGCTGCAACAGTTTGTAAGCAGTAACATAACGAAGGCAGAGTTTTACAAGTGTACTTGCTATCCTCATCACCAGTTTCTGTTGAAATACTGTTCTTTCAGTGCTCACAAGTGCACATAACTACTACTGCTTATCCACTTAAAGTTTTTTGTATTTTGTGGGCTGGAAGTGATACGCGTTTGTGAATGGTTTGCAGATTTTGCAGCAACCTTGCACAATGGTATTTTGGTTCTCACCTTCCTCTGCTTTATGTAAATTTTCATAAACTTTCCACCGTATCTCTAATATCTGTAGGAGCTCTGGTTATTTTCCTTGTTACAAGCTCCATACGTTTGATGACAACACTTTATACTTTCTGTTGCCCAAGTCACATCTGCTTTAGATCTGCATGTGTGAATGGTTTGCAGATATTGTAGCAAACATATCCTGTAGTATTTTTCTTTTCACTTGCATTTACTATTTGGTGAGAGTTGGGGTATTTCTCACATAAATTCACTGTATGCGACTGCTAATGATGATTAGGGATTGACTCGGTGCAATAAACTTACTAATTCAACAAGTCATTTGTGGAAAAATTCTTAGGAGTCTGCTGGGTATATAAAATACCTATATAAACATTTCCAAACAGAAATCCTAAATCTTTTGGACTTATGTAATTCCTTTTATTGTTCCCCTGTAAATTGATTTACCAGTCTCTCTTTCCAGTCTTTTCTAACCTCCTCTGACTGAGTCTTGTAGTTGTCTTGCAGTATTTTATATTCTCTACCAATTATTCTTTTTTAAAAGCAGCTTTTTTTCTAAATTTGACTAAAAGCTTTTAAAAGCTTTTACTAGAGGTGGTCTTTCACTTGGGATTCCCCTATCCCTTTCTATTTGCCTATATTTTGATATCAATCATTGATAAGGAAGGCATTCCCTAAGCTGCAGTGCAAATGCCTATTTAGCTCCATCCCTCTCTATTTATTACCGGTCTCTCTAGTTATTTGCTGCCAATATCTTGGTTCCTTTGACAGTTTTCTCCAGTAAATTGCAGCCCCATCTTGCCTATTTTCTCTACCATTACTTGCAGTCATCCCTGTTGGCAAAGTCTCCTTTCCTGTGTTGACTTAGTTCTTAGAATATCTTTTGCAAATTAGCAATAACTGTACAGAGCACATATTCATATTTCTTAAAAGGTCTGCATTCAAAATCCTACTTTATCCTTATTTCTAGACCCCACCCCCGCGTCATTATTATCCCTTTCCACTTTGATTTATGACTTTCTGCTTCTGTTACATATATGAGCCTTAACAGCATACTCTGAAATAGCCATATAATTCAGGTAAACCTAAACCACCTAGTTCTATGGGGAGGATCAACACATCCCACTTAATTCATGTGGATAGCAATTAAGAGCTGAAGGACTTTATCTGAGAGGGGAAGACAGCAAGAGTCAAGTGGGATGAGCTGATTCTTCCAGTAGAACAGGGCGGATTGGGATTACACAATTTGAAGGGATATTTCAGAGCTACAGAGTTAAGGCTCCTATACATAGCACAAGCAGAAGAGTATAATTCAAAGTGGAAAGGGATGATGCTGAAACGGGAGAAGCTCAAGAAACAAGGAAAGACTGTGATTTTGGATGCAAGCCTTTAAGGAGAATAATAGTAATCATACAGAATATTATATACATAAAGTAGCAGAAAGTATTCTAAGAACTATGCCAACATGGGAATAGAGAAAGGAGGTTCTGTCAATATAGATAACTGCAGTTAGGGATATAGACAGTAGACAACAGGGCGCTGGAATTTATTGGAGAAAACTGGCAAAGAAGCCAAGGTTTTTGTTGCAAATAACTAGAGAGGGAAAGATGATAGAATGGGAAGATGCCAAG
This sequence comes from Protopterus annectens, assembly GCF_019279795.1. Classification (NCBI taxonomy): domain Eukaryota; kingdom Metazoa; phylum Chordata; order Ceratodontiformes; family Protopteridae; genus Protopterus; species Protopterus annectens. The sequence continues at coordinate 425,049,392 of NC_056733.1, read as the reverse complement.
TATTTATTTGGACTGCAGGTTAGAAATTGCCATGTCTGTTGGGGATTGATGTCAAGAGTATAGGCAAAGAGAAAGTGGGGTGTCATAAACAAAAGACCAGCACTGGTAAAGTTTTTAGTAGAATCTAGAACAGAAGCTGCCATAAAAAGGGAATAATTAATAGAGCATATAAAATAGTGCATGATAACTATAAAAAGCAGTCAGAGGAGATTAGAAAGGATTGGGAGGAGAGAATGGATAAGCAATTCACAAAGAAACAGTGGGAGGATATATTTATGTCTCCCAAATATGTAGTAAGTGATGGTTTAATAAAAATGTTTTTGGTTTTAAAAAAGTCAGGAATTGAATAATTTATGAAATGTTGGTTAGGTTATATGACATATAGCAATATATGTATAGTAAAATGTTAGTTATGTTAATTATAGTGTGATTAATTTTATATGAATTTAAATTTGCCTGTGTCATAAGTGATAATTCAATAAAGGTTTTGGGAGAGTTGGACTAATCCAGATTTCCTCCCCAAAGAAGCTTCCTTGACTAGCTTGAACCAGACTATACATTTACTTGTCTTTTTCCTTGCTTAATTGAAGAGAGGTGAACAATTGATCTGAAGTAGGAATGTTCATTTGTCTGCAACCTGTGGGTTATGGATCCGATATCGGATCCGAGCCGGCACCTTGTTTCAAGCTAATGGATCCGAGCTCCTAGCCCCTCCCTTCACCCATAATCCCCTGCTAACCCTCCATGACCTCAGATCTAGTTTACCGCGCTTGTGATGGCTGGATCCTTTTCTTGAGCTCTAGATAAGTGACTAAAAAGTTCAGAAAACTCTTCTTTAGTTTAAATTAACATTTATAAAGTGCGTCTGAGTTAGGTTCCCTTTTTTTTTGTTTAATTAATACCCTCCCTTCGCTGGTCGCTAGTGTGTGAGTGTTTGTTGTGTGTCTTTTGGGGCCTGTGTGTGTGTGTGTAGTTGTTTTTCTTTATTAAAAAAAAAAAAAAAAAAAGGAATGGCTGAGGCCCCAAAAGCCATATTTTCTAAATGTACCGAATGTGGCCATAAGCTCTCCCCAGCTGATGGCCACACTCGGTGCGTTCGGTGCCTTGGGGTTGAACACCTCACCTCGGGCTGTACTATCTGTGCAGCGTTCAACCCCAGGGCACTGAAAGAGCGGAGGTCGAAGCTGGTCCTGGCGGGACTTCTACCCCCGGATTCGGCTTCGGCCTCCGCTTCCTCTGCTACTCCTGTGGCTCCATCACAGCATGTGATGGTTGCCACTCCTGCCCCCCTGCCTCCGACTGGACTCAAACTCCCGCTAAAGTGTTGGAGGACAGGGAGGCCAGGAGGGAGAAGCACCACAAGCGGCGGTCCGAGACCTCCGTTTCGGCCCCGCCAGCTAAGCGGGCTTTTCCCTCCATTGCTTCTAGGTCTCCTCCTCCTCGGCTCCGATCCCCTTCTTTCTCCCCGGGGCCCGAGGAGGAGGAGACCCGATCTCCGTCGAGGTCATCGAGGCGGCATTCCAGGCCTGCCTTGGTGGCCTGTTCGAGATCTAAATTCAGTTTATCTGATGCAGACTTGGACCGGATGATGCGAAGGTTCATCCAGGCCCAGCTGCAGATGGGGGAGTGCTCTTGCCTCCCCCCCCTCAGGGGGGGAGCTCAACACCTTTTTTCCACCCAATTGCTCCTTCTCCGACCCGCTACCCGGGTTCAGAGCGCTCGGAGCCGAGCAGCCTTGGAGCCGGGGGTGGGTCGGCACCGACAGTACTTGGTACTTCGGATCCGACCCTACCCTCGAGTCTGTTGGATCCAACCTCTCGGAGCCGTGGTCCGAGCTTCGGATCCGGGAGATTCAGTGTGCCTTCGGCTCCGTCCAGGTCGGAGCACACTGGTCCCTCGGATCCGACGGTCTCGGCACCGGCTCCGATCCCTTCATCGGATCCGAGTGGGAGCCGACTTTCGGATCCATTAGAGAGTGGCTCTCCCTAGGCATTCGATGTTGTGGAGAGGGCTCTGTTGAGAGCATCCGGACCCCCGGTCCTTGCATCGACTCCTCCCTGCACTCCCTGTCTGCTGGGCCAGGCTTCCATCACCCGGCCAAAGGGACAGCCTGCTTCGATGTCACAGATAGTTCCATTGGAACAAGATGTCGCTGGCGAGGCCTCCTCGGACAGTCCCCCCGAGGAAGCTCCCCATAAGTGCAAAGGAGTCCGTGGACTCCCTGAGTCCTTAACCGAGGACACGGACTTGGAGGAAGGGAAGGCTCCTAGATCACCCCTGAGGATGTCTCCTTTGGAGACATCATGGAGATGCTAAGAATCAGAGGTGGGTGGTCTGCCCCCAAGTCTTCCTCTGACAAGTCCGTGTTTCTGGAGGCATTCGAGGCAGGCCCGTCTACCTCCTGGGTGTCCCCTCCAGCTGATCCCCTGGTGGACCTTATTACCACCAGGGCATGGAAGGATCCGGACACCATGGAGCCAATACCCAAACGACCGGATAGGATTCTTAGCCCCCTCAGACCGGTCTCATTGGAGTAAGGCCCCTGTAGATGCCATGTTGACGGCGGCAGCCACAAAGAGGGAATTGGCTCAGGAGAGTCCCTCAGTCCATCCACCGAGCAAAGAGTCCCGTTTGATGGATCGCTTAGGGAATCGAGTCTTTAGTTCAGCGACCTTCTCGGTAAGGTCTCTGAACTATATGGCACATGTCATCAGGATGCAGCGGGATCTTATCAAAGAATACGCTGCATTCCCCCCCCCCCCTGAGTCCATGTCGGAGGAGGATAAACAACTGTACTCCACCCGAATGGCCACTCTGAGATCTATTTCAAACACCTCTATGCGGCTATTGTCCAATGCCACAGAGGGAGCCGCTAGGGCCAGCGGAGCAGGCCTAGTCATGAGACGTCAGGCCTGGCTCCGTCATTGCGACTTTACGGAGCCCTTTAAAGCATCCTTCGCGAACGCCCCCTTTGATGGTTCTGCCCTTTTTGGCAAAACAGTTCGCGAGACGCTTGTCCAGAGCGAGAAGGACGGGAAGACGTTGTCTGTCATCGGAGTCCGCTTCTCTGCTCCCCAGCGGTCCTTTTCAAGGAACCAAAAGGGTCAGAAGAAGATGTGGTTCTGAAAATCACAACATTCCCAACCAGCTCCAGACAACCAGTCCTACCGTGGCAGAGGTGGACAGGGAGGACGTCGCCCTAGGGGCAGAGGGGCTCCGAGAAATTTCGGGTCCAGAGAACCTTTCTCTGAACGGCCCGTGCAGCAACCCTGAGGGGTTGCCCGGCTGCTCCACTCTGGAGGCAGTCGGGGGGGGCATTTTTAGAAGCATCTAGTGGCATGGGAGTCCATCACAACAGACCGCTGGGTGCTTCGCATCATATCCAGAGGGTACAAAATACCAATTCTCCATGTCCCCCAATCCAAGAACCTCCCCGATGTACCACCCGATCACAGGGAGGCCGCAGCTACAGAAATACAGCAGCTGCTAAGAAAAAGAGCCATCCAGCCCATCCCCCAAGACCAGCTCGGATTAGGGTTCTACTCCAGGTTCTTTTTGGTGCCAAAAAAGACGGGGGATCTGAGACCCATCCTAGACCTTTCCCGCTTGAACCTGTCAGTAACCAAGGAAAAATTCCGAATGGTCACTCTTCAATCTATCCTCCACCTTCTGAGGGAGAACAATTGGATGTGCTCTATAGACCTCAAGGATGCATATTACCACATCTTAATAGACAAACGATCCAGGAGGTTCCTTCGCTTCCGGCTGGGAGCCAGTCACTACCAATTCAGGGTCCTTCCCTTTGGCCTCACCACAGCCCCCCGGGTGTTCACCAAAGTGTTAGCAGTGATTGCGGCCCACCTGAGACTCCAGGGAATTCAGGTCTTCCCGTACCTGGACGACTGTCTCCTGACCGCACCAACAAGGCATCTACTTTGCTCAGCCAGAGACTTCTTTCTCCATCTAGCCCCACAACTAGGCATTACTATCAATGTCGGCAAATCCCTACTGGCTCCAACACAGATCATAGAATTTATAGGTGCCAGAATAAACACCAGAGATTTGCGAGCCTTCCTAACTGCGGAGAGAATCAGAAATCTTCAACTCCATGTGCGGGCTATCCTTCTTTCAGAAGCTTCACCAGCAGAATTGATCCTCAGGGCACTAGGCTCCATGGCAGCAGCGGTTACACTCCTTCCATGCGCCCGTTTGAGCATGCGAGTCCTGCAATGGACTCTGTTAGTGCAATGGTCCTTCCTATCCATCCCTCTCCACCATCCCATTGCTATCAGCAAGGCTTGCAGAAGGGCGTTACTATGGTGGCTCCAAGCATCAAACTTCCATATGGGCCGACCCTTCTGCACCTCTCCCCCCATCGCCACGGTGACCACAGACACTTCCCGCCTCGGGTGGGGGGGGGGGCATTACTCAGGCAGGACAGTCCAAGGCACGTGGAACGATACAGAGACCTCCCTGCATATCAACGTTCTGGAGATGAGAGCGGTGCTGTTAGTGTTGCAAGCACTTCAGAGCTTCCTCCCCGCAGGAACGATTGCAATTCACTCGGACATGTCAGTGGTCTGGTATATCAACAAACAGGGGGGGACCAGATCTTATCCTCTTTGCTGCAAAACCATGAGAGTGTGGTAATGGGCGATCTCCACCAACCGCTTTCTGATTGCAATGCACATTCCAGGGAAGACCAACATCCTAGCGGATAAGCTCAGCCGCACCCTTCTTACCCCCTACAAGTGGTCTCTCAATCCTCTAGTAGCGAAGCAGATATTCGCAACATGGGGGCAGCCCTGCTGTGATCTTTTTGCATCTCCATTAAATGCCAAATGCGACAATTTCTTCGCTCTAATCCCCCCACCAGGGGAATCTCCAAGAGACGCTCTGGTGCATGCTTGGCCACCCGGTCTACTCTATGCCTATCCTCCTCTTCCAATGATGTTACAACTGTTACAGAAAGCCTCGCAGTTGGGGAGCAAAATGATTCTCATTGCCCCATTCTGGCCTCGACAAATTTGGTTCCCTTACCTGTGGTCTCACCTTGTGAATCACCCTTGGATTCTAGATCCCATCCCGGATCTCATCTCCCATCCATTGGACTTGCCAACTCCAAACCTGGACAATCTGAAACTGACAGCTTGGTTGCTCCAGTTCCACTCCTAGTTAGGACTCCCTGTATCTCTTCACAAGTCAAAGCCATCCTCGTGGCAGCACATAAGCCCTCCACCAGGAAGGTATATCACAGCAAATGGAAACGTTTTTCCATCTGGGCGGAGTGCCGAGAGCTAGATCCCTTTACGGCTCCTCTTCCATCCATTTTAGACTTAGTCACAGAAAACAAAGCACTTTGTAAAAACACCCACTGGTGGTCCAAGAAAATCAGGATACAAGGATTGCGAACCAAGTGCTGAACGCAAGTTTGTTTTATTTTTAGGCTTCACCAGAACAGCGTAAAAACATGAAAAACACATCCAATATACTGTATATCAAGCGCTTTCACCCGGGCACTCCCAGGCTTTCTCAAGACATTTGTTACATAGTTTGGAGGGTTCTTTTATACTGCCCTTACCAAACCCTGATTTTAATTAACATTCAATTATTCAATTATTGAATTTGTTATTAAAGGAATGCATTCACTTGCAACATTGTCATAGCTTGATAGTATAATATTTTTCAACAAAATAAAAATGCACTCTCCTTACCCTACTATACTCAACATACAAATTAGACTTGTTAAAATATATGAAACCTACAAATAACTAAAATAATGTAGACATGCGAAAATGCGTTTAAAAGTCTCTTAAAACTGGTCAACCTGATGTCAACTAATATTTATTAAGTCCCAATACAAATACTGAAGTGTACCTAACCTGGCAGCAGCAGCCTTTATTTATATTCATGAATAGTGCAAAGTATTGTATAATAATGTGTTGTACCTATCTAAAGCTTCAAAATTTAATATACCTAGTATTAGGCACTGTTAAGAGTTGTAAACCACATAATCTAGCACTTAACTCTTATAATCTGTTGTGGTATTACTTATTCTACTTTTGTATCACAATTTTGCTCTTCTGATTTTTAATAAACTAGCAATACTAATAGCTCCATTAAGGCCGGGGGGCTTTGCCGCTTCTAATTTCACCTGCCAAAGCAGCTCTTTATACTCTAAGGAGGTTTCCCAATCTCCTCCTCTGGGGTTAATTTCTATCTGTTCCAAGACTATAAAGCTGAGCTCCATTTGGTCACAAATCAATGAATGCTTAAAGAATGCATTCGTTTCCTTCTCTTTACTGATTTCATAAAGGTGTTCGTATATTCTTTTTGCCAGCGTCCTCTCCGTTTTACCTATGTAAAAACTCTGGCATTTCTGGCACAACCCAAGATAAACCACTCCCTTCGCTTTACAATTGTAATACCCCGGAGATTTTATATAAGTCTTTCTTGAGTTTAAATAAAAACCTCTCTTGTTAATAATATTGGGGCACTGCCTACAAGCATTGCATTTAAATGTTCCAGTCTTTCGGTTCACCTTGGCCTGTCCTGCCTCATGATTTGTCTCTAGCAATTCCTTTAAATTCTTGTTTCTTCTTCTAATAAATTGAGGTTTGTCACCGAGCATTTTCCTGAATTCTTCATTCATGGTCACTATCGGCCAGTATTTGTCAACAACCCTTTCTACTGCTGGACTTTCATTACAATTCGTGTGCACAAAAAGACATCCTTGCTCTTTTAATTTGTTGTCTATTCTATTGTGTTCATATCTACGTTCTTCCCCCAATAAAGGGAAATATTTGTCCTTCCTCTGGCTTGCGACCTCCGAGATTACTGAGTCTATTAATTGTGTGGGATACCCCCTCTCCTCAAATAATGTTTTCAAAAATAAACTTTCAACATTAAATAGAGCCTCTTCACTGCACATTCTGGCCGCTCTAATTAGTTGCCCTTTGATGATTCCCTTCCTTTGAAATAAAGGGTGATTACTATTGTAATGCAGAAACATGTTTGAATAACTGTCTTTTCTATGTATACAAGACATGAAACATTCTTTTTCAATGTTCTTACGTAAATCTACATCGAGGTATTGTAAACTGTCAGTACTAATATTGTACGTAAATTTCAAAAACTCAGTACTACTGTTCATATGCCTGATAAATTGTTCAAGTTCGTCTATGTTGCCCTTCCAAAATATGCAGATGTCGTCCAAATAACGTTGGTAATGTACCAGATGTTCCACCCATTGTGTGTTAAATATATATTTTGACTCCCAATGACTTAGCACAATGTTGGCATAAGCAGAGGCACAAGGGTTGCCCATTGCTACGCCTCTTTTTTGTTGAAATACTTCCCCACCAAAGTAAACAAAATTATTGTTGAGAATGACCTCCATGAGTTCGACAAGCAACGCTATCATTTTACCTCCCAGTGTTGAATGTTCAGCCAACATTTCATTAAACCATGCTAAGCCGGTGTCGTGTGGGATGCTTGGGAATAATTCTACCACGTCAACTGTGACCAAGTATTTAGTTTCTTTATAAAATCCATTTTAGACTTCCTAACTGAACTCTTTCAAGAAGGTGCTAGTTGTTCAACTATCAAAGTGTAATTGGCAGCCATTTCTCATTATCATGTGGGACATGATACAGGACCCTTGATGTCAGCCAAATTGTGTAAAACATTTCTCAAGGGTACCTTTTTACTTAGACCTCCTGTAAAAGAAGCCGTACCCCCATGGGATCTTACTTTAGTTCTTCAAGCCTTGACTGCTCCACCCTTTGAACCCGCTGCTTCAGTGGACCTCAAATTCTTGTCATGGAAAACGGCATTCCTTGTAGCCATTACTTCAGTGAAGAGTGTCGGAACTTCAGGCTCTTTCTGTAAAACTTCCGTACCTGATTTTTCACCCTGATAGAGTGTACCTCAGGATCAATCCCTCCTTTCTTCCCAAGATAGCATCATAAACCAACATAAACCAATCCATAAATTTACCGGTTTTCTTCCCTAAATATCAAAATAAGGGTGAATACAAGCTGCACTCATTGGATGTTCATAGGCAGCTTCGTTTTTATACCCATAGGACGGCTGGCCATAGACAATCCGACCAGCTGTTTGTTTCCTTTGCCAAATTTAACTTAGGGAAAGCTATCTCTAAAGTGTCTTTATCTCGCTGGATTTCCCAGTGTATCCTGCTGGCTTATCAAGCCTTGGGTAGACCCGCACCAGAAGGAGTTCGTGCTCATTCCACTCGCTCCATTTCTACTTCTGCGGCTTTCAAGTCTAGAGTTCCTTTGGATGATATTTGTTCTGCAGCCACTTGGGCTTCATCTCATACCTTTATCAACTACTACAAGCTAGACCTGCTTTCTAGAGGGAGAGCATCCTTTGGCTCTGCGGTGCTTCGTAATATCCTTCCATGATGACCACCCAGGGTGCAGGTAGCTTGGGACTCTTTCCCACAGGTTGCAGACAAATGAACATTCCTACTTCAGATTTAGAAGTTATGTACTCACCATAACGTTCCATCTGAGTAGGTAGTTCATTTGTCTGCAACCATCCCCCCCTCCTTCCCCCTGACCTTCTTTGGATCTATTAGTTTTTTAGATATCCTTTGTTGGATATATATGGAGAGGCAAACTCGATCTGAGGTCATGGAGGGTTAGCAGGGGATTATGGGTGAAGGGAGGGGCTAGGAGCAAGGATCCATTAGCTTGAAACAAGTTGCCGGCTCGGATCCGATATCGGATCCGTAACCCACAGGTTGCAGACAAATGAACTACCTACTCAGATGGAACGTTATGGTGAGTACATAACTTCTAATTTTCTCTGGGCATTCAGTGCTAGTTATGGTTATTTACATCGCACAAAAGACTTTCATAGAGCTGATCAGCTGTTTGTCTCTCCTTTCCAAAACTGACGTTGGGCTCTGTAGTCTCTAAGGTGACTCTGTCAAGGAAGCTGTCTGAAAGTATAACCTTTGTTTATAGGACAAGAGGCCTTTCTTTGCCTTACAAGCCAAAATCTCACTCCACTAGAGCAATGGCTACTTCTACAGCTTTCTTTAACAGTGTTCCCATTGCTGATATCTGTGTAGCTGTGAGATGGTCTACAGTCCATAACTTCATTTCTCATTACAAACTTGATCAGTCTAGATTAAGGGTTGCCTTCTATTCCACTATTGTATGGAAGATCTTTTCATAATGCTTTCCAGGGTTTAATGTAGTTGCGGACTCTGTCTCATTTGATGAGGCAGATGGAAAAGACAGCATTGGATAGGAAAGTTATGTACTTAAATAATGCTAGATCCAGGTTGTCGTCTTCTGTCCCTTTCACTATTCCCTCCCACTGTCCATCTACCAGATTGGCACTTGTCTATGGCTCCCATTGGACCCCACCAATCTTAACCAATACCTTGGCATATCTTCAACTGTACACTGGTCTGTCACTGTCTTACTGGAGTGTCCTTCACTTTTGGTGATATTTTGTTGGTGGGACACACTTGATCTGAAGGATAATAGGGTGCCAGTGCATTATGGAAAGGGAAGGGAAGGAGCCTGAATCTTGGAACCAGGAGATCTTGTTTTAGGTGCCAAGCTCAGATTCATTTGAATCCAATAGACCCATTTGTTCAGACAGACAGAAGAAGACAACATGGATCTAGAGTTATGCTTAGTACATAACTTTCATTTTTGCTGCATGACTTTGTGGAACATTCTGTCATCACTAATGTCCTCTTCAGACAAGTCTTTCATTTTGTTTCTGGTATGGCTGGCAATGACCATTATACATATTAGTGGGCTATCACTAGTGTCCTTTTAATAAGCTTTATGATTGCACTCAAGCCATCCGACCATAAGTTCTGGCTCACGTAACCATATTGATGTATCCTGCTTAGCAGCAGTCACAAGTAGGACTGATCATTATTCCCTAGCCTGCTATCCATTGTGACCATTTTTGCTTGCGTCATAGTAAAATCAGCTGAGCTTCTACACCTCTCTGTTTGCAGCCTTGACCATAAAGGCTGACTGTATCATTTTTTTATATTAAAAAACACTTTTATTGAATTATCACTGATGACACAGGCACTTAAACATTTATGTAAAAATAATCAAACCATATTAACAAGTTCACATTTACAAGCATTATTTTATTTAACATTTTTAATGGGAAAGTCTGACTCGGACAGAACCCATTTTCAACGGAAGCCCAGGGAAAAACATGCTAGACACATGTCTTTGGAATGTGGGAGGAAACCCACACGAACGCAAAGAGGACAAGAAGACAATGCACAGATAAATCAAACTGGAAAACCTCGTGCTGTGAGGCAAAAATGCTAACTGCTTCACCACTGCCCCGCCCGTTATACTTCATATATAATCTGCTGTAGGTTCATAGAGGTTCATAGATTAGTACTAGGCTAACTGCCCTTGCGAGCCATTTTCAGCCTAGCCAATTATCTCCTGTGAGATTCAAACCCTGTACCTTGTGTTTGTAAGGCAAGCACCTTAACCATTATGTTGCGAGAGTATGTTTTTAAAAGGATGTCAAGCAACATAGAGGTTCATAGATTAGTACTAGGCTAACTGCCCTTGTGAGCCATTTTCAGTCTAGCCAATTATCCCCTGTGAGATTCAAACCCTGTACCTTGTGTTTGTAAGGCAAGCACAACCATTATGTTGCAAGAGTATGTTTTTCTACAGTATAATCAAGCCAAAATTACATGAACTGTTCAATTCCTGCCTTCTCTTAAAACTCCTTCCTCCTCAGAAACATTCTTATGCATGTATTGTTCCCACAATTTCCCCTTTTTTCTTTGTAAAGATCCCACTTCTAGGCTGACTGTATTTGTGATCATTTTACCCCCCCCCCCCAACGCACACACAAACCACTTCTTTAGGTTATGCCACAAGTGCCATTGGCAGTCATTTAACCAACTGATGCAATGTGCAGTATCTTTGCCCTAGTTAAGACCTGCATGTCTGAATGAGAATGGAATCTTTGACAGTCAGTCCTTAAGTTCTTGAGTGGGTCACACTAACCACTCATTACATATCAGACAGTTGCTTCCTCTAAATCTCATAGTTGTTTAAAACCTTCCAAACAGTTGCCTGTCCGCTTGTTTGATCAAAGGAACGTATTACTTCAGGAAGGTACCATTTGCTGTCATTTCATCTGAGCTTGTTGAATCCACAGCCATTGTTTCAACAACGTACTGCTTAACTGAAGCGTGTGTGATTAAAAAGTACTTACACTCTCATCCCTTTAACATTGTGATTATAAGGGCATAAGGGAAGGGAGCAACATTTAGTTTAGACATTGGTCAAATAATATAAATGTATTTATTTTATTTTGTTTACTAGGTAATGATGTCCGACTGGGCATGAGGCCCATTTTCAGCGGAGACCAGGGAGAAAAGCTCCATACATAAAAATAGACATTATTAAACAATCAAATTGAACACGTATTCATCAACAATGTACCAAGCAAGTTAGTAAAGAAATGAGTTATATAACAATAATTAGCGAATAGTTAACAAATAAATTAACAAATTTAACAAAAAATGGAAGCCGCGGTGGTACAGCGGTTGCATTGTTGCCTCACAGCAAGAGGTTCTCCCGTTCGATTCTCAGCTAGTGTGCGGGGAGGGCCTTCTGTTTGGAGTCTGCATGTCCTCCCCATGGTCGAGTGGCCTCCGAAAGACATGCGTGAATGGGCGTGCCTTCGCTGAAGGTTTGGCGTCGGGCTGGCAACTTGGCACCATAAAAATCTACTGCCAATCATTTGCGGACCGGAGTTCCGCTGTGGCGTCCCCTTACCGGGAAAAGCCGAAAAGACAAACAACAACAACAACAAAAAATGGCACAGTTAGTGATAAAAACTGGCAGCATAAGTTAATAGTGAGAACAGTGTGATACAGTAATTGCAAGATAGAGAAATGCAGTCTACATAACAGTTACAGACAAAGCAATATATGTGTATACATTGCTAACTAAAACTGAGTGTAGAATCAAGATAGCCTTCAGCAGTTAAATAAATAGTCCTTGTCTTTTGCCTAGCACAGTTACTCAGCTATATGTTTAGTTCAGAACTCAACTAACCAAGTTTCTTGTGACATTAAACAAGTTGTGCAAACACGCAGTGAAAGGTGTACTTTGTCACCTTAGAACTTTCATAGGTAAGTACTAGGCAGTCAGTCTGTAGACCATTGCAAGCCTAGTCAGAATCCCCTATTCAAAAGTTTCCTCCAGTCTGAAAGAGGGCAAAACAAGGTAGACCAAGAGATAATTTGAGGTTGCTCATCCTTTTATCTGGGTTTACCATGCAGGTGGTTTGGATGCTGTTGTGTTAGACATGTAGTGGATGCTTGTTCCAGAAGTGAGGGATACATTAGGCTATGAACCTGTCTCACCAAGGTGCCTCTTATCTGTTGATGAAGGTTTAGTTATATTAACCAGGTATTTGAGGTACAATTTGTTCTGCAAAGGAATAGGAGGCCAAAGAGATTTGGATCTTTCATGGCTTGAAAATCTAGACAAAGCTTTCCATAAAGAGTGTATAAGAGACTGAGTATAGAAAAAGGGCTACTGATCTGTCCTGATTAAAAAAAAAAAAAATCAGCCACCTCAAAAGTCTTTTTTTTTTAATTTATGAATTTCTGAGGTCTCTCATTTTAAGTGATATGTTTGGTAAACACATGCCAAAAGATGGATTATGTTCATGGTCAGATGAAATGCAAGTAAATGGAATTAACACTTCTTTAGATCTAGTGGAGAAGCCTTTGGAAATTTTCTGAGCCAGGTAGAAGGTGTTCCAAACTACTGAGAAGACATGATGGTCAAACGACAAGTACTTATCAGAAAGAGCATTTATCCACAAGCCTTAAGTGCCTGCCATTTACACCCATCTAGGCAATATATGTTGTAATCATAGTTTGTATGTTCACTCCAAATGAAAAAAGTCATTTTCTTTGCTTTGCCAGTGGCTTGCAGCATTCATACCTCAGTTTATTTATGGCAGGAGCCTTTGCTCGACTGCTCAAAGCAGAATTTGTGCAGCCTTAGCAGCTGTCATTTGATGGCATTGCACATGGGGACTCTGTTTCCAGCAGTCCCTTAGAATGCAGTTCCTTCTCTGCCTTGTTCAGATCACAAAAAGTCTGGAATCCTTCAATCATGGGTAGCATAGGGAAACCTTAAAGTCAACTTTCTACAGTAGTTGTAGAATAGGGCACATCTTTCCCCTTTACTGTGCTGCAGTTTTAGCAAGATCATTCAGGATTGACCTGATTTCCTTGAGTCATATTTTAACTCTACACCCATGCTTCCTTGAACATCTCCTACTCCTCTTCCTTGAGGGAGATGAACCTAGTGATTACCAGTTTCATTTCAGTGGTGGCAGTGTTAGAATGGGGACAGGAGACCCAGTGTTGCCATGTTACTAGGAATACTGTATAATTATTTATAACACTTCTGGCAGCCTATTCTGTAACGTGGTGATATGTCCCTGCTGTCTGTGCCTTCTGGAAGGTTGAATGTTCTCAAGTTAGGACATCCATTTTATCAAGATTTCATGTTGATTTTCCAGCTTCTTCAGATGGAGCCTATGATTGGAAAAAGCTGCAGTCATTGTGAATGTGATTAAAGTACTCGGTGCCCACAGCTGTGATTTTTGCCTGACAGTCTTCGTCATTAATGTCTGCTTGAAGTTTTTTAAGGAGAGATTTCTGCTATACAGAATGATCCAAGACAGTGGACTTGAACATTTCATTAAATGTTCGGCCATTTAGTTTTAACAGGAAGTTCTTGAAAGCATTTGATCAAAACTAACCTTACATAACACAAATTGAATAGCATGAAGTGTAGAGCTCCTGAAGCCAGAAGTTTTTTTGCCAGTCAGCCTATGTAACAATCTTAGTAAACTAATATTTCTGAATTTGTTGAGTTCTACAATAGCCTACTTTATCCAAACTATATCTTGATGTCAGGGCTTCCAGAATATACCTACCCATCCCCACATGTTTTCCCCCATACAACCTCAGTCAATATGTGTTTCCGAAGATACAGTAGTAGCTTTTCAGTACTGAAAAAAAAAGACAAGCTGAAATGGCAGCTTTAACCAGAAAGCACACTTAGCCAGCCTAGCATTCTGGAAAAAAATGTTTTAGTATTATCTCTCTAATTAAATAATAAAAAGCAGTAAATAAACAAGGATTTCTTAATATGCAAATACTAGCATTTGTCATGGTACAAAAATCATTACAAACGTTTATGTCATGGTGGCTTATTTGACATATGCAAGGCGGCTATATATTTGCTTGGTGTAAAATATTTTAAACTG